>NC_084633.1:34841078-34973578 GCF_033978795.1 Nerophis ophidion | reverse complement strand
TCAACAATGTGTGGCGCATTATGAAGTGTAAAATACGACGGCGGAGACCCCGGACTGTTCAACGACTGAAGCTCTACATTATTGTCATTGAAATGGACTCACCAATAAATATTGTAATGGTTTTGAAAATGATATATATGGAAATTACACCCGCATATTTTCACTTGTCAGTGGGAAGAGTTTGGACACCCCTGTTGTAGACAAATGTTTTCGGAATGTTCTCCTCCCGACATCCTGTCCAGCATTCCTGTGCCCAAAGCCAATGTAATCCGGCCAACGTCACACACACACACACACACACACACACACACACACACACACACACACACACACACACACACACACACACCCGTGCACACCCCCAGTGATGGTTGGGCCTTCACACTGACGTCCCCACACCGCCTGTTTGACCCGGTCTTTGAAGCCACACAAAAGAGGGTCCGGAGAGCAACACCCTCCCCTGAAGCCCAGGGGAATCCTGCATGGTTGACATGGTTACACTTGTATGAGAAACAGGTAGGGTGCTAAACTAAAAATTAAAAACTGAAAATGTGACAGATATTGTCTGTGAACCGCTGGCCCAAGGTTAAATAAAACTAAACAGCTAGCATTAAACATCAGCATGCTAATGTTAGCTTCTTACTATGGGAACAGTTAGAAAACCAACAAGTACTAGCTCAAATGCTAGCATAAAACGCTGTCACGCTAATGTTAGCATGAGAACAGGAAAAAATGGCACACTTTTTAAATGGTCCCAAGTCTCAAAGTCCCTTAATTCTAGGTTTAAACGAGCTAAAATGCTAGCATAAAACATTGGCATGCTAATGTTAGCATGACAACAGCAAAAAAAATAGCATATTTCTAAGTCTCAAAGTCCACGAGTTTCAGGTTTATACGGATAAAATGAGCAAAACAACTGGCATGAAACATAAGCATGCTAACATAAAAGAAGTTAGCATACTTCAAAGTCTCAAAGTCCACGACTTTCAGCTTTATACGGATAAAATGAGCAAAACAACTCGCATGAAACATAAGCATGCTAACATAAAATAAGTTAGCATACCTCTAAGTCTCAAAGTCCACGACTTTCAGCTTTATACGGATAAAATGAGCAAAACAACTCACATGAAACATAAGCATGCTAACATAAAAGAAGTTAGGCATACCTCTAAGTCTCAAAGTCCACGACTTTCAGCTTTATACGGATAAAATGAGCAAAACAACTCGCATGAAACATAAGCATGCTAACATGAAAGAAGTTAGCATACTTCTAAGATGGCGCCTTATATCAAAATCCAATGATTTTTTAGGTTTCAACATACGACACGAGTTAAAATGCTATTATAAAATGATATCATGCTAAGACTTTCAAATAATAAGTAATAGTAATAATAATAATAAACACTTATAAATAATAACAACAATAATTATAATAAAATAAAATCCCAAAAAAGTGTCCAAGCAGTTCCATAACGTTTCTACATCATATCTTGTACAGATTTACATTTTTATGGGAGTAAAACAGCTTAAAATGCTAATAGTTAGCATGCTAGCGATTAGCAAAGATAGCATGTCCTGAATGTACTCAACTTTTATACGGTTAATATAATTAATTTATATTATTAATTATATGCCATCCATCCATTTTTTACCATTTGACCCTTTTGGGGTCGCTGGAGCCTATCTCAGCTGCATGATATTATTATAATTAATACTTACAGTATATATATATATATATATATATATATATATATATATAGTACAGTATACTTAATACTAACACTTATAATATTATTATTATTAACATTAATACAGTTAATCATGAAGTTTGTCTAAGTCTTTAAAGGTTGAAAGGTTGGACGTGGCTTGAGAAAGGAGGAAATGAAGGAGGAAATAAAAAAAACTAAATTCCTTAATGTAAAAGGTGTGTACCTAATCAATAGTCTAATGTGTATCTAATCAATGGGCCTGTTGAGGATCTCTTTCCTAAATAGTGTCGCCGTGGTAACACGAAATGCTCCGAAAACACACAGTAGGTGTTATCGAGCCGGTGGAGTAAGATATGTCGGGGCTCTGTGGGCGGTTCTTCTCCAAATAAACGCAGAAGAAGAAAATAGAAGAAGGCCGAGCAATAATTAATGCTCCTTAATATTAACCGTTATATTTAATTCATGTTTTCAATACAAAAAAATAAAAAAATTTAAGAATTGTAAAAAATGCCCACATTTTTTACAAAAAAATTTCAGTATATATAATATGTATATAATATTTAATATTATACATCACATCAATATATATTGTATTATTATAATATATATATATATATATATATATATATATATATATATATATATATACATATATATATATATATATATATTACAATTGAGCAGCATCTCCGCTTTGGGAGTTGATGAAATGTCAGGATATGTTTTATTCAAGACAGTTTAGACTTTTACCGCCGCATGTGAATCACGTGCTGGTTGGAGAGCGACGTTGCGGCCGCCATCACCCACCAGGTGTTGTGTGGGAGCACTCACGAGTGACTCATCGGACACAGCATTAGGTACACCTGCACGGTCGGAGGAGAAGCAACACCGACCTTCTGCCTTTCACTGCATCACGCCGCCAACAGACGTGCACACTTTAACACTCTCATGCACACTTTAACACGCTCATGTACACTTTAACACGCTCATGCACACTTTAACGCTCTCATGCACACTTTAACGCTCTCATGCACACTTTAACACTCTCATGCACACTTTAATACTCTCATCCACACTTTAACACTCTCATGCACACTATTAAACTCTCATGCACACTTTAACATTCATGCACACTTTAACACGCTCATGCACACTTTAACACTCTCATGCACACTTTAACACTCATGCACACTTTAACACTCTCATGCACACTTTAACACTCTCATGCACAATTTAACACTGTTATAATGACATAAGGTGGACACTCTTGCACACTTCAACATTCTCATGCACACTTTAACACTCTCATGCACTCTTTGACACTGTTATAATGACATAAGATGGACACTCATGCACACTTTAACACTGTTATAATGACACAATCTTGTGTCATGAGCGTCCTTCTTGTGTCATTATAACAGTGTTTAAGTGCGCATGAGCGTCCATGTTGTGTCATTATAACAATGTTAAAGTGTGCATGAGCGGCCATCTTGTGTCATAACAATGTTAAAGTGTGCATGAGCGTCCATCTTGTGTCATTATAACAGTGTTAAAGTGTGCATGAGCGTCCATCTTGTGTCATAACAATGTTAAAGTGTGCATGAGCGTCCATCTTGTGTCATTATAACAGTGTTAAAGTGTGCATGAGCGTCCATCTTGTGTCATAACAATGTTAAAGTGTGCATGAGCGTCCATCTTGTGTCATTATAACAGTCTTAAAGTGTGCATGAGCGTCCATCTTGTGTCATAACAATATTAAAGTGTGCATGAGCGGCCGTCTTGTGTCATTATAACAGTGTTAAAGTGTGGATGAGCGGCCATCTTGTGTCATTATAACAGTGTTAAAGTGGGCATGAGCGTCCATCTTGTGTCATTATAACAATGTTAAAGTGTGCATGAGCGTCCGTCTTGTGTCATTATAACAGTGTTAAAGTGTTTATGAGCGGCCATCTTGTGTCATTATAACAGTGCTAAAGTGTGCATGAGCAGCCATCTTGTGTCATTATAACAGCATTAAAGTGTGCATGAGCGTCCTTCTTGTGTCATTATAACAGCATTAAAGTGCGCATGAGCGTCCATCTTGTGTCATTATAACAGTGTTAAAGTGTTTATGAGCGGCCATCTTGTGTCATAACAATGTTAAAGTGTGCATGAGCAGCCATCTAGTGTCATTATAACAGCATTAAAGTGTGCATGAGTGTCCATCTTGTGTCATAACATCTTGTGTCATAACAATGTTAAAGTGTGCATGAGCGTCCATCTTGTGTCATTATAACAGTGTTAAAGTGTGCATGAGCGTCCATCTTGTGTCATTATAACAGTGCTAAAGTGTGCATGAGCGTCCATCTTGTGTCATTATAACAGTGCTAAAGTGTGCATGAGCGTCCATCTTGTGTCATTACAACAGTGTTAAAGTGTGCATGAGCTTCCATCTTGTGTCATTATAACAGTGCTAAAGTGTGCATGAGCGTCCATCTTGTGTCATTATAACAGTGCTAAAGTGTGTCCATCTTGTGTCATTATAACAGTGCTAAAGTGTGTCCATCCTGTGTCATTATAACAGTGTTAAAGTGTCCATGAGCGGCCATCTTGTGTCATAACAATGTTAAAGTGTGCATGAGCGTCCATCTTGTATCATTATAACAGTGTTAAAGTGTGCATGAGCAGCCATCTTGTGTCATTATAACAGTGTTAAAGTGTGCATGAGCGTCCATCTTGTGTCATAACATCTTGTGTCATAACAATGTTAAAGTGTGCATGAGCGTCCATCTTGTGTCATTATAACAGTGCTTAAGTGTGCATGAGCGTCCATCTTGTGTCATTATAACAGTGCTAAAGTGTGTCCATCTTGTGTCATTACAACAGTGTTAAAGTGTGCATGAGCGGCCATCTTGTGTCATAACAATGTTAAAGTGTGCATGAGCAGCCATCTTGTGTCATTATAACAGTGTTAAAGTGTGCTTGAGCGTCCATCTTGTGTCATTATAACAGTGTTAAAGTGTGCATGAGCAGCCATCTTGTGTCATTATAACAGTGTTAAAGTGTGCATGAGCGTCCATCTTGTGTCATTATAACAGTGTTAAAGTGTGCATGAGCGTCCATCTTGTGTCATTATAACAGTGCTAAAGTGTGCATGAGCGTCCATCCTGTGTCATCATAACAGTGTTAAAGTGTGCATGAGCGTCCATCTTGTATCATTATAACAGTGTTTAAGTGTGCATGAGCAGCCATCTTGTGTCATTATAACAGTGTTAAAGTGTGCATGAGCGTCCATCTTGTGTCATTATAACAGTGCTAATGTGTGCATGAGCGTCCATCTTGTGTCATTATAACAGTGCTAAAGTGTGTCCATCCTGTGTCATCATAACAGTGTTAAAGTGTGCATGAGCGGCCATCTTGTGTCATAACAATGTTAAAGTGTGCATGAGCGTCCATCTTGTGTCATTATAACAGTGTTTAAGTGTGCATGAGCGTCCATCTTGTGTCATTATAACAGTCTTAAAGTGTGCATGAGCGTCCATCTTGTGTCATAACAATGTTAAAGTGTGCATGAGCGTCCATCTTGTATCATTATAACAGTGTTTAAGTGTGCATGAGCAGCCATCTTGTGTCATTATAACAGTGTTAAAGTGTGCATAAGCGTCCATCTTGTGTCATTATAACAGTGCTAAAGTGTGCATGAGCGTCCATCTTGTGTCATTATAACAGTGTTAAAGTGTGCATGAGCGTCCATCTTGTATCATTATAACAGTGTTTAAGTGTGCATGAGCAGCCATCTTGTGTCATTATAACAGTGTTAAAGTGTGCATAAGCGTCCATCTTGTGTCATTATAACAGTGCTAAAGTGTGCATGAGCGTCCAACTTGTGTCATTATAACAGTGTTAAAGTGTGCATAAGCGTCCATCTTGTGTCATTATAACAGTGTTAAAGTGTGCATGAGCAGCCATCTTGTGTCATTATAACAGTGTTAAAGTGTGCATGAGCGTCCATCTTGTGTCATTATAACAGTGTTAAAGTGTGCATGAGCGTCCATCTTGTGTCATTATAACAGTGTTAAAGTGTGCATGAGCGTCCATCTTGTGTCATTATAACAGTGCTAAAGTGTGCATGAGCGTCCATCTTGTGTCATTATAACAGTGTTAAAGTGTGCATGAGCGTCCATCTTGTGTCATTATAACAGTGTTAAATTGTGCATGAGCGTCCATCTTGTGTCATAACAATGTTAAAGTGTGCATGAGCGTCCATCTTGTGTCATTACAACAGTGTTAAAGTGTGCATGAGCGTCCATCTTGTGTCATTATAACAGTGTTAAAGTGTGCATGAGCGTCCATCTTGTGTCATAACAATGTTAAAGTGTGCATGAGCGTCCATCTTGTGTCATTATAACAATGTTAAAGTGTGCATTAGCGTCCATCTTGTGTCATTATAACAGTGTTAAAGTGTGCATGAGCGTCCGTCTCGTGTCATAACAATGTTAAAGTGTGCGAGCGTCCATCTTGTGTCATTATAACAATGTTAAAGTGTGCATGAGCATCCATCTTGTGTCATTATAACAGTGTTAAAGTGTGCATGAGCGTCCATCTTGTGTCATAACAATGTTAAAGTGTGCATGAGCGTCCATCTTGTGTCATTATAACAGTGTTAAAGTGTGCAGGAGCGTCCATCTTGTGTCATTATAACAGTGTTAAAGTGTGCATGAACGTCCATCTTGTGTCATTATAACAGTGTTAAAGTGTGCATGAGCGTCCATCTTGTGTCATTATAACAGTGTTAAAGTGTGCATGAGCGTCTATCTTGTGTCATTATAACAGTGTTAAAGTGTGCATGAACGTCCATCTTGTGTCATTATAACAGTGTTAAAGTGTGCATGAGCGTCCATCTTGTGTCATTATAACAGTGTTAAAGTGTGCATGAACGTCCATCTTGTATCATTATAACAGTGTTAAAGTGTGCATGAGCGTCCATCTTGTGTCATAACAATATTAAAGTGTGCATGAGCAGCCATCTTGTGTCATTATAACAATGTTAAAGTGTGCATGAGCGGCCGTCTTGTGTCATTATAACAGTGTTAAAGTGTGGATGAGCGTCCATCTTGTGTCATTATAACAGTGTTAAAGTGTGCATGAGCGTCCATCTTGTGTCATTATAACAACGTTAAAGTGTGCATGAGCGTCCGTCTTGTGTCATTATAACGGTGTTAAAGTGTTTATGAGCGGCCATCTTGTGTCATAACAATGTTAAAGTGTGCATAAGCAGCCATCTTGTGTCATTATAACAGCATTAAAGTGTGCATGAGCGTCCTTCTTGTGTCATTATAACAGCATTAAAGTGTGCATGAGCGTCAATCTTGTGTCATTATAACAGTGTTAAAGTGTTTATGAGCGGCCATCTTGTGTCATAACAATGTTAAAGTGTGCATGAGCGTCCATCTTGTGTCATTATAACAGTCTTAAAGTGTGCATGAGCGTCCATCTTGTGTCATTATAACAGTGTTGAAGTGTGCATGAGCGTCCATCTTGTGTCATTATAACAATGTTAAAGTGTGCATGAGTGTCCATCTTGTGTCATTATAACAATGTTAAAGTGTGCATGAGCGTCCATCTTGTGTCATTATAACAGTGTTAGAGTGTGCATGAGCGTCCATCTTGTGTCATAACAATGTTAAAGTTTGCATGAGCGTCCATCTTGTGTCATTATAACAATGTTAAAGTGTGCATGAGCGTCCATCTTGTGTCATTATAACAGTGTTAGAGTGTGCATGAGCGTCCATCTTGTGTCATAACAATGTTAAAGTGTGCATGAGCGTCCATCTTGTATCATTATAACAGTCTTAAAGTGTGCATGAGCGTCCATCTTGTGTCATAACAATATTAAAGTGTGCATGAGCAGCCATCTTGTGTCATTATAACAATGTAAAAGTGTGCATGAGCGGCCGTCTTGTGTCATTATAACAGTGTTAAAGCGTGGATGAGCGTCCATCTTGTGTCATTATAACAGTGTTAAAGTGAGCATGAGCGTCCATCTTGTGTCATTATAACAGTGTTAAAGTGAGCATGAGCGTCCATCTTGTGTCATTACAACAGTGTTAAAGTGTGCATGAGCGGCCATCTTGTGTCATTATAACAGTGTTAAAGTGTGCATGAGCGTCCATCTTGTGTCATTATAACAATGTTAAAGTGTGCATGAGCGTCCGTCTTGTGTCATTATAACAGTGTTAAAGTGTTTATGAGCGGCCATCTTGTGTCATAACAATGTTAAAGTGTGCATGAGCAGCCATCTTGTGTCATTATAACAGCATTAAAGTGTGCATGAGCGTCCTTCTTGTGTCATTATAACAGCATTAAAGTGTGCATGAGCGTCCATCTTGTGTCATTATAACAGTGTTAAAGTGTTTATGAGCGGCCATCTTGTGTCATAACAATGTTAAAGTGTGCATGAGCAGCCATCTTGTGTCACTATAACAGCATTAAAGTGTGCATGAGCGTCCTTCTTGTGTCATTATAACAATGTTAAAGTGTGCATGAGCGTCCATCTTGTGTCATTATAACAGTGTTAAAGTGTTTATGAGCGGCCATCTTGTGTCATAACAATGTTAAAGTGTGCATGAGCAGCCATCTTGTGTCATTATAACAGTGTTAAAGTGTGCATGAGGGTCCATCTTGTGTCATAACATCTTGTGTCATAACAATGTTAAAGTGTGCATGAGCGTCCATCTTGTGTCATTATAACAGTGTTAAAGTGTGCATGAGCGTCCATCTTGTGTCATTATAACAGTGCTAAAGTGTGCATGAGCGTCCGTCTTGTGTCATTATAACAGTGTTAAAGTGTTTATGAGCGGCCATCTTGTGTCATAACAATGTTAAAGTGTGCATGAGCAGCCAGCCATCTTGTGTCATTATAACAGCATTAAAGTGTGCATGAGCGTCCATCTTGTGTCATTATAACAGTGTTAAAGTGTTTATGAGCGGCCATCTTGTGTCATAACAATGTTAAAGTGTGCATGAGCAGCCATCTTGTGTCACTATAACAGCATTAAAGTGTGCATGAGCGTCCTTCTTGTGTCATTATAACAATGTTAAAGTGTGCATGAGCGTCCATCTTGTGTCATTATAACAGTGTTAAAGTGTTTATGAGCGGCCATCTTGTGTCATAACAATGTTAAAGTGTGCATGAGCAGCCATCTTGTGTCATTATAACAGTGTTAAAGTGTGCATGAGTGTCCATCTTGTGTCATTATAACAGTGTTAAAGTGTGCATGAGGGTCCATCTTGTGTCATAACATCTTGTGTCATAACAATGTTAAAGTGTGCATGAGCGTCCATCTTGTGTCATTATAACAGTGCTAAAGTGTGCATGAGCGTCCATCTTGTGTCATTATAACAGTGCTAAAGTGTGTCCATCTTGTGTCATTATAACAGTGTTAAAGTGTGCATGAGCAGCCATCTTGTGTCATTATAACAATGTTAAAGTGTGCATGAGCGTCCATCTTGTGTCATTATAACAGTGTTAAAGTGTTTATGAGCGGCCATCTTGTGTCATAACAATGTTAAAGTGTGCATGAGCAGCCATCTTGTGTCATTATAACAGTGTTAAAGTGTGCATGAGTGTCCATCTTGTGTCATTATAACAGTGTTAAAGTGTGCATGAGGGTCCATCTTGTGTCATAACATCTTGTGTCATAACAATGTTAAAGTGTGCATGAGCGTCCATCTTGTGTCATTATAACAGTGCTAAAGTGTGCATGAGCGTCCATCTTGTGTCATTATAACAGTGCTAAAGTGTGTCCATCCTGTGTCATTATAACAGTGTTAAAGTGTGCATGAGCGGCCATCTTGTGTCATAACAATGTTAAAGTGTGCATGAGCGTCCATCTTGTATCATTATAACAGTGTTTAAGTGTGCATGAACAGCCATCTTGTGTCATTATAACAGTGTTAAAGTGTGCTTGAGCGTCCATCTTGTGTCATTATAACAATGTTAAAGTGTGCATGAGCGTCCATCTTGTATCATTATAACAGTGTTTAAGTGTGCATGAGCAGCCATCTTGTGTCATTATAACAGTGTTAAAGTGTGCATGAGCGTCCATCTTGTGTCATTATAACAGTGTAACAGTGTTAAAGTGTGCTTGAGCGTCCATCTTGTGTCATTACAACAGTGTTAAAGTGTGCATGAGCGTCCATCTTGTGTCATTATAACAGTGTTAAAGTGTGCATGAGCGTCCACCTTGTGTTATTACAACAATGTTAAAGAGTGCATGAGCGTCCATCTTGTGTCATTACAACAGTGTTAAAGTGTGCATGAGCGTCCATCTTGTGTCATTATAACAGTGTTTAAGTGTGCATGAGCGTCCATCTTGTGTCATTATAACAATGCTAAAGTGTGTCCATCTTGTGTCAAGATGGCGTCTCATGACAGCCTGGGGTGTCAACGACACAGATGCAGACTGGGACACAGTGGACCCCGACCCTCCTCCTCTAGTGCTTTTTAATCAAGCTTGATGCTGAGTTCACGGCCTCTCTCTCACACACACACACACACACATGCAAACACACACACACACGCACACGCACACGCGCAGCGTGGGAAGAAGACGAGGAGGAGCAGAGCCAGCAACAAGTGGCCACTGTGGAGGGAGAATGCTGCCTTGCAAACACAGATTAAAGTCTTGCAGGAGGATTTACTTCCCGTAAATAAAGTGGACATGAAGTGCGTCCTGCTGGAGAGTTTCCAACAGCGACCCTGTTCTCCAGACTGTGGATCGCACCTGTGTATAAGCCACACCCACTCCATTTTTTAAAGAATGAAACAATTTTCCCTATGTTAGCCGCAGCGGACTAAAAGCCGGAGGTGTATACGTTGTGAAATTAGTTATTTCTAAATGTTTATGTACATACCTTAATTCTTTCCTAACACTGTCTGTAACAGGGCAGTAAAACGGCCGATCAAACAAAACAGAAGTCATGGACATGGTCATGGACCCAGGAGCTGCGCAAGATAGCTCTCCAATCAGATAAACACACCCAATGACTCCACTGTGACGTTTTGTGGAATTCACTTTACTTAATAATACTAACACAGACACTCGTAAACGTTTTAGCATATTAGCTAATGCTAACGACACTGGCTTGTTTACGTTACGATAGCACGTACAAATAGGCATGAAAACACTTCTACAGACATCATCCATGGGACGCTTAAGCAAGCAAGAATTGTTTTAGTTGGAATGTAAGACTTGCAAACGTTGCTTGGAGTGATGAACTAAGAAAACTTTTGAGCAGAAACGCCGTGGACGGTTTTACTTCCGGTTCAAGGTAAACAGGAAGTACATTTTCAACTCGAGGCATCTGCAGGGAGCAAACAAAAAGATGGGCGCCACAAACAGTAACGAAACTTTTCAGTCCATAACTCAGCGGCACAATTTTATAAGCCGCAGGGTTCAAAGCACAGGAAAATGGACGCTTTAACTTCCGGTTCAAGGCAAACAGGAAGTACATTTTTAACTCGCAGCATCTGCAGTGAGCAAGCCAAACAACGCCACCGCAAACAACAACAAAACTTTTTAGTCCATAAAGTAGCCGCACGGATCTATAAGCCGCAGGGTTCAAAGCGTAGAAAAATGGACGCTTTTACTTCCGGTTCAAGGCCAACAGGAAGTACATTTTTAACTCGCAGCATCTGCAGTGAGCAAGCCAAACAACAAAACTTTTCAGTCCATAAATTAGCCGCACTGTGTTATAAGCTGCAGGGTTCAAAGCGTAGGAAAATGGATAGTTTTACTTCTGGTTCAAGGCAAACCGGAAGTACATTTTTAACTCGCAGTATCTGCAGCGAGCAAACCCAAAGATGGGAGCCACGAACAATAACAAAACTTTCCAGCCCATTAGCCGCACGGTTTTATACGCCGCAGGGTTCAAAGCGTAGAAAAATGGACGCTTTTACTTCCGGTTCAAGGCGAACAGGAAGTACATTTTTAACTCGCAGGATCTGCAGTGAGCAAGCCAAACAACGCCACCGCAAACAACAACAAAACTTCTCAGTCCATAAATGAGTCGCATGGATCTATAAGCCACAGGGTTCAAAGCGTAGAAAAATGGACGCTTTTACTTCCGGTTCAAGGCGAAAAGGAAGTACATTTTTAACTTGTAGCATCTACAGTGAGCAAGCCAAACAACGCCACCGCAAACAACAACAAAACTTTTCAGTCCATAAATTAGCCGCACGGATCTATAAGCCGCAGGGTTCGAAGCATAGGAAAATGGACAGTTTTACTTCTAGTTCAGGGCGAACAGGAAGTACATTTTCAACTCGCAGCATCTGGAGTGAGCAAACAAAAATACAGCGCCACAAACAACAACAAAACTTGTAAGTCCATAAATTAGCCGCACTGTTTTATAAGCCACAGGGTTCAAAGCGTAGGAAAAAAGTAGCGGGCTTATAGTTTGGAATGACCAAGAATTTCGCAGGTTGGCGTCTCCGTGACGACCTGCCGCCGCTGCGACTTCCTCAAAGAGGTGCTACTTTGCGAGACGTTGCGCCGGCTGGCAGGAAGTCGACAACGGTTTCTGTTGTCATGGCGACCGTTTGTCCCCCCCCCCGCCTCTCACCCGCGGCAAATGTCCCGCCAGCAGCATGCGGGCGTTAGTGTCACACAGAGGAGCTTTTCTTCACGTCGCTCTCAGCATTTAATCTCATTTGGAGGGCTTGGGCTCTTAAATGTCACCTGAGACTTTTCCACCTGGACTGTGCCAGAGTGCGCACGGACACACACACACACACACACACACACACACACACACACACACACACACTATCTTGTAGTTCATACCTTCTTGGGACCTCCTGCCTTCCTCTTTAGGACCACCCTTTCCAGATATATAAAGATGTGTATTTACAACATTAATAATAAATACATACTATGCAAATATAAAAAAGCTTGTTGTAAAAAATGTGTTGGAATTTCACAAGAAAAAGGTCTCAATTTCCAAAGAAAAACTCAGAATTTTGGCAGTATTATAATAAAAGTTGTCATTTTACTTAACGCAAGTCAAAATTTTACAAAAAAAACGAACGTTTGTGCAATATTATGATAAAAATAACATTTGCAATTTCACAAGAAAAAGGTCACAATTTGCTAAGAAACACTTTGAACTTTGTCAATATTAAAATAAAAGTCGTCATTTTACTCAAAGCAACTCAAAATTTTACAAGGAAAACTGAACTATTGTGCAATATTATGATAAAAGTTCAAATTTTTCTCAATAAGTCACAATTTCACAAGAAAAAGGTCGCAATTTCCCAAGAAAAACTTTGAATTTTGGCAGTATTATAATAAAAGTCGTCATTTTAGTCAACGCAAGTCAAAATTTTACAAGGAAAACTGAAAGTTTGTGCAATATTATCATAAAAATTGGAATTTCACTCAATAACAGTCGCAATTTCCCAAGAAAGACTTTGAACTTTGGCAGTATTATAATAAAATTTATAATTTTACTCAAAACAAGTCAACATTTTACAAGAAAAACTGAACGTTTGTGCAATATTATGATAAAATCTGGAATTTTACTCAATAAGTCACAATTTCACAACAAAAAGGTCACAATTTCCCAAGAAAAACTTTGAATTTTGGAAGTGTTATGATAAAAGTCGTCATTTTAGTCAACGCAAGTCAAAATTTTACAAGGAAAACTGAAAGTTTGGGCAATATAATGATAAAAATAACATTTGGCATTTCCCAACAAAAAGGTTACAATTTCCCAAGAAAAACTTTGAATTTTGTCAATATTATAAGTTGTCATTTTACTCAACGCAAGTCAAAATTTTACCAGAAAAAATGAACGTTTGTGCAATATTATGATAAAATGTGGGATTTTACTCGATAAGTCACAATTTCACAAGAAAAAGGTCACAATTTCCCAAGAAAAACTTTGAATTTTGTCAGTATTATAATAAAAGTCGTCATTTTACTCAACGCAAGTCAAAATTTTACAAGGAAAACTGAACGTTTGTGCAATATTATGATAAAAATTGGAATTTTACTCAATAACTGTCGCAATTTCACAAGAAAAAGGTCGCAATTTCCGAAGAAAAATTTTGAATTTTGGCAGTATTATAATAAAAGTCGTCATTTTAGTCAACGCAAGTCAAAATTTTACAAGGAAAACTGAAAGTTTGTGCAATATTATCATAAAAATTGGAATTTCACTCAATAACAGTCGCAATTTCCCAAGAAAGACTTTGAACTTTGGCAGTATTATAATAAAATTTGTAATTTTACTCAAAACAAGTCAAAATTTTATAAGAAAAACTGAACGTTTGTGCAATATTATGATAAAATCTGGAATTTTACTCAATAAGTCACAATTTCACAACAAAAAGGTCACAATTTCCCAAGAAAAACTTTGAATTTTGGCAGTGTTATGATAAAAGTCGTCATTTTACTCAACGCAACTCAAAATTTTACAAGGAAAACTGAACGTTTGTGTAATATTATGATAAAAATTGGACTTTCACTCAATAACAGTCGCAATTTCCCAAGAAAAACTTTGAATTTTGGCAGTATTATAATAAAAGTCGTCATTTTTGTCAACGCAAGTCAAAATTTTACAAGGAAAACTGAGCGTTTGTGCAATATTATGATACAAATTGGAATTTTACTCAATAACTGTCGCAATTTCATAAGAAAAACTTTGAATTTTGGCAGTATTATAATAAAATTTGTCATTTTACTCAAATCAAGTCAAAATTTTACAAGGAAAACTGAACTTTTGTGCAATATTATGATAAAAGTTCAAATTGTTCTCAATAACAGTCGCAATTTCACAAGAAAAAGGTCGCAATTTCCGAAGAAAAATTTTGAATTTTGGCAGTATTATAATAAAAGTCGTCATTTTAGTCAACGCAAGTCAAAATTTTACAAGGAAAACTGAAAGTTTGTGCAATATTATCATAAAAATTGGAATTTCACTCAATAACAGTCGCAATTTCCCAAGAAAGACTTTGAACTTTGGCAGTATTATAATAACATTTGTAATTTTACTCAAAACAAGTCAAAATTTTACAAGAAAAACTGAACGTTTGTGCAATATTATGATAAAATCTGGAATTTTACTCAATAAGTCACAATTTCACAACAAAAAGGTCACAATTTCCCAAGAAAAACTTTGAATTTTGGCAGTGTTATGATAAAAGTCGTCATTTTACTCAACGCAACTCAAAATTTTACAAGGAAAACTGAACGTTTGTGTAATATTATGATAAAAATTGGACTTTCACTCAATAACAGTCGCAATTTCCCAAGAAAGACTTTGAACTTTGGCAGTATTATAATAAAATTTGTAATTTTACTCAAAACAAGTCAAAATTTTACAAGAAAAACTGAACGTTTGTGCAATATTATGATACAAATTGGACTTTCACTCAATAACAGTCGCAATTTCCCAAGAAAAACTTTGAATTTTGGCAGTATTATAATAAAAGTCGTCATTTTTGTCAACGCAAGTCAACATTTTACAAGAAAAACTGAGCGTTTGTGCAATATTATGATACAAATTGGAATTTTACTCAATAACTGTCGCAATTTCACAAGAAAAACTTTGAATTTTGGCAGTATTATAATAAAATTTGTCATTTTACTCAAAGCAAGTCAAAATTTTACAAGGAAAACTGAACTTTTGTGCAATATTATGATAAAAGTTCAAATTGTTCTCAATAACAGTCGCAATTTCACAAGAAAAGCTTAAAATGTTGGCAACTTTATGAAAAGTGTCGTAAATTTTACTCGAGGGCGTAAGCAGCCACATCATTAGATACGAGATCACCTCATGGTTTGGCAACCTAACCGTTAAGCTGAAAAGCAAACTGGCCGGCATGCATAAAACGGCAATGAAAATCGTAGGGAGAAATCAGGAAGAAGACTCCGTGTCCCACAATGCAAATCTAACCAACTTAAATTATCATTTGTCTCAGCCTCCATTAAGCTGACCAACAACATGCAATAGAATGGCAATACATACAGTAAGTTAGCACTTTTTTTTTTTAGCACATAGCACTTTAGCACAGCACTTTATCCATGAGCTCTAGTGCAATGCACACTGCTACTTTATCTTTATCTCCATACTGTAGATTTTATGCCTCCATCAAAGTGCAACCTATGTCTATCAAACTCCATGTTCTGATGTTTAAATGTTACTTGTCTGGTTGTGGTTGTGCTTGTGTTTTTCTTCTGTTGTCTTTGTGTATGTTCAGAAAGCAATGATGCACTGTGCCCAAGACAAATTTCCCCGCGGGGACAATAAAGTGGAACCTTGAACCTTGACAAAAGTCACAATTTTATAAGAGCACTTTAAAAATGTGGGCAATATTGTAATAATTATCTGAAAAAAAGTAATGATTTTACTCACAAAATGTCACTGTTTTACAAGAACCACAAAAAATTGGCGATATTGCAATAAGTTACAATTTCAAATAACAAATGTCACCATTTTGCATTAAAAAGTTTTAATTTTACATTGAAAAAGTAATACATTTCATGAGAAAATATTGCAATACTGCAGAAACGGAAAGAATAGGAGAAATTGTTCCCAAATGTTTAATATATGTATATTAGCCCTGCGATGAGGTGGCGACTTGTCCAGGGTGTACACCGCCTTCCGCCCGATTGTAGCTGAGATAGGCCCCCCGCGACCCCAAAAGGGAATAAGCGGTAGAAAATGGATGGATGGATGGATATGTATATTAGGGTTTCCCACACATTCATTTATTTGTTGCGGCCCGCCACAACAAAAGAATTACGGCCGCCACAAATAAAAAATAAAAAAAATTAAAATAAAAAAAATATAAATATTTTTTATTTTTTCGGCTTTTGACTCGCTCGCCCGCTCATAAAAGCAATAAGACTCTGTCTGTGAATGGAGCTTGTAGTTACATATTATGTAAATATGTAAATATTATATAAATATGTATATAAATATGTACATAAAGTGTTGTAATTATAGTCCAACTCCGCGTTCTTCTTGGGCATCGCCGCCGCTGCCTACCCCTCCCCATCCATTACCCCAACCCCCCCACCACCCGCCGCCCGACCATACCACCACAAATAGATGCTTGACCTGTGGGAAACACTGTAATATATATATATATAAAGTATATATATATACATATATATATATACACTTTTTTTTGGGGGGGGGGGGATTTTTTTGTTTCTATTTTTTTTTTATCTTGATTATTTACTTCAAGTTATTATAGTATGTCTCTACATACATACATATTCATTTTTTTATTTTTTTATTTATTTATTTTATTAATTTACGCCAAAGGGGGCGCATTTCAATTTCTTACACACACTTGTTATTTCATATGTTAAACAGAGGGGGAGCACTCATATGGAAAGTACTTGTATTTGTTGATGAAGGGTAGAAATACAAGAACACACGCACACACACACACACACACACACACACACACACACAAACACACACACACACACACACACGTTCTTATATGTGTTACCTTCTTGAGACCTCTGAAAAATGCCTCCCTCTTTAGGACCACCCTCTCTAGATATATAAAGATGTGTATTTATAAACGTTATTAATATATACATACTATGCAAACATAAAAAAATTTTGTTGTGAAAAATTAGTTGGAATTTCACAAGAAAAACTTTGAATTCTGTCAGTATTATAATAAACGTCATTTTACTCAACGAGTCAAAATTTTGCAAAAAAAAAAACTGAACGTTGTTGCAATATTATGACAAAAGTTGGGATTTTACACAATAACAGTCGCAATATCACAACAGAAGCTTCAAATTTAGGCAATTTTATGAAAAGAGTCATACATTTTACTCAACAAAAGTCACAATTTTGTAAGAACATTTTGAAAATGTTGGCAATATTGTAATTATAATCGGAATTTTGATTGGCAAAATGATGAAAAAAAGTCATAATTTTACTCTAAATATGTCACTATTTTACAAGAACAGCAAAAAAACTGTCGATATTGTAATAAGTCAGAATTTTATACAACAAATGTCACCATTTTGCATTAAAAAAGTAATAACTTTATATCAAAAAAGTGATACATTTTACAAGAAAATATTGCAATACTGCAGAAACGGCAAGAATAGGAGAAAATGTTCATAATTTTAGAATAATTTGTATTTTTGGGGGGAATTTTTTGTTTCTAATAGTTTATTAATCTTCATTATTTACTTCAAGCTATTACAGCACGTCTCTATATGCATTTCTATAGATTATAGATACATTCATTAATTTTATTCATTTATGCCAAAGGGGGCGCATTTCAATTTCTTACACACACTTGTTATTTCATATGTTGACCAGAGGGGGAGCACTTTTAAAAGCGACACACAGTCACTTAGAAAAATCTGTCCTTTTTGGGACCTTCCTCATTTTGATAGATGTCACCACTAGGGGTGCAAATGAGATGCAATGTTGTTGGGACCATGATTTATGTCATCACTTGTTCGCACCTCCTCATAGGGAAGCTACTTTTCCTTGCTTACTCAAGAAGGGCAGCAATACAACAACACACACACACAGGTCACACCATTAGGCACAGCTGCATTGTATCGCCACAAGGCAAACACAACGTGACAAATCCCATTCATGTGATTGCGTTAAAAAAAACAACCATAGGGCTCAGAGTGTAACCATGGAAACCGGTGCGTAGAATATTTTCGTGGAACTACGAGAGCCGTTAACAATATTTTATGACGCGTAATGAAATACTTTCACCCAAACAAAATGGTGGATAAATGACAAAATGTTTATGTTTTTACCAGCAATATGATCACACTTGTCATTATTGCTGCATTATTGTTGAATGTGCTGAAAAAGTACTAAAAATAATTTAAACAACTCAAATAAATAGACGGTCTGTTAGAAAAGCCACTATTTGGCGTGTTTTTATCGCTTTAATATCGATTCGTACTGTACTTTAAGGCTTAATCCAATGACAAGCGCGAAACAAATCAAATATATTCGTGCTGGCGGGCGTTGCGGCGTCCTACTCTCTTCTGCGGTCTTCGAACCCACCGCGAAAACACCTATTTACTTAACTGTGATAAAAATATCACGTGTTTATATAAGACTAGATCAAGGAGTGTTGTTTCTACACGTTAATGTCTCTTGTTTTCAAGTAGGGTTGTCCCGATACCAAAATGTATTTTAATACTTTTCTAAATAAATGGGACCACAAAAAAATGTCGTTATTGTCTTTATTTGAACAAAAAAATCTTACATGAAACATGTATTTATTATTGTCATTTAGTCCTTTAATAAAATAGTGAACAAACTAAACAACTTGTCTTTTAGTAATAAGTACACAAACAAAGACTCCTAATTAGTCTCCTATTATTTTGTCTACATTATGAAGGACAAACTGTAAAAAATTGATTATTAATCCACTTGTTCATTTACAGGTAATATCTGCTTATTTTCTGTTTGAACATGTTCTATCTACACTTCAGTTAAAATATAATAATCACTTATTCTTCTCTTCTTTGATACTTCACATTAGTTTTGGATGATACCACACATTTAGGTAACCAAGTAGTAACAGGATCATACATTGGTCATATTCAAAGTCCTCATGTGTCCAGGGACATATTTCCTCACTTTATAAATATAATATGAATTAAAAAAAAAGAAAAAATCTGCAAATTATAGATGTAATCATAGTAGTATCGACTAGATATCATTACAGTGGATGTCAGGTGTAGATCCACTTATGGCGTTTGTTTACATTATGACGCAGGTGAGCTATTGTATCCTCCCACGGTGTGTAGTGAAGCATGTTTAGCTATTCCTCGTCCTCCAGTGATAATGGTACTTGTAGTAAACTCACTTTATTTGTCGCCATGGCGACGAGGATTAGTGATTTAGAAGTAGCTGAAACATGACTGTGACACCTCTTCCTGAGGGTGTTTCAGTGTTTCATCTTGACTTTTTACACCAAACTGCGGCCATTTTCCCTTTTCTGTCTACACACTGTCTGCTTGTAAGTACTCTGTGTGTGTGCGCTGCCCAACATGCTCCTCTGCTCGTAAAACCTGTGACGAAACGGCATGAGGACGACGCGCCGTCAAAAAAAAATATATATATAGCGAACTGGTACTTTTCAAACAGAGTATAGTATCATCTTTGATTCATTAGTACCGCAATACTATTCTAGTACCGGTATACCGTACAACCCTAGTGCACATTGAACCTACACGCTGGGCTCTCTTGGCACTAAGTGATCCTCGGAGGCATTCAAAGACCTCTGAATAGAGTAGGACATGAGGCACTTTTCATTTGAATACATCCTCAAGTGTTACACAACAAACCCACAATGAAAACAAAACTACATAAACTACTAAAACAGTCAGTGAAGCATAAAAAAACACAAAACATGCACAATTCTGGCTTTTCTTATACCTAAATTGTTTTTATTTATTTATCTATTTATACACAAATTGTGTGTGGATGAGTCACATGACACCAGCCCATTCCTGCTCCATCACTACATTACAATATGATGGAACACTTTCACCATCTTGATATTGTTGCCATGGCAACTGGTCCTGTTTTGCTGCCATCATTCATACATTTATGTACATTTTATGCAAATAAATTGACATATTGGAAAATTGCTTTCCCATGTTGTTTTTTTGAAGTGTTCTCATTATGGTTATTGTCTACATGTAATGTAAACACTTCCTGGTGTCATAGTGGTCCAAATGTTGCGTAGATGGCGCTATCTGACCCTGGCTTTTTTGTGGGCGGGACTTATTCAAATGCCTCCACTTCGAGAGCGTCCACTTTGTCATGAGTATGAACTACACGCTACTTGGTGTTAGAAACGATGCATGTGCATGTACGAGTCGGTCTGCCCCTGCAACATGATGACTACATCAAGTAAATTTCTAGCATGTATGAAGATATCCGCTGAGGTCACAAGTTGGGCAAATTTAAAGGCTCGTTTGGAAGTATAAAGGAATTAAGGCAAGATTGTTTTATAAATATCATGCCTTCAAGCTTTGAGTTAACATTTTTGGAACTTTATGGTGGTCTTTGATGAATACTTAGGTGTACTACACTACTGTATTGTAATGTTGTCATTATGGTGGTACTTGATGAATACTTAGGTCTACTACACTACTGTGTTTTAATTATTTCATTATGGTGGTACTTGATGAATACTTAGGTCTACTACACTACTGTGTTTTAATTATTTCATTATGGTGGTACTTGATGAATACTTAGGTGTACTACACTACTGTATTGTAAAGTTGTCATTATGGTTTTACTTGATGAATACTTAGGTCTACTACACTACTGTATTGTAAAGTTGTCATTATGGTGGTACTTAATGAATACTTAGGTCTATTACAGTACTGTATTTTAATGTTGTCATTATGGTGGTACTTGATGAATACTTAGGTCTACTACACTACTGTATTGTAATGTTGTCATTATGGTGGTACTTGATGAATACTTAGGTCTATTACACTACTGTGTTTTAATTATTTAATTATGGTGGTACTTGATGAATACTTAGGTATACTACACTACTGTATTGTAAAGTTGTCATTATGGTTTTACTTGATGAATACTTAGGTCTACTACACTACTGTATTGTAAAGTTGTCATTATGGTGGTACTTAATGAATACTTAGGTCTATTACAGTACTGTATTTTAATGTTGTCATTATGGTGGTACTTGATGAATACTTAGGTCTACTACACTACTGTGTTTTAAATATTTCATTATGGTGGTACTTGATGAATACTACTGTATTGTAAAGTTGTCATTATGGTTTTACTTGATGAATACTTAGGTTTACTACACTACTGTATTTTAATGTTGTCATTATGGTGGTACTTTATGAATACTTAGGTCTACTACACTACTGTATTTTAATGTTGTCATTATGGTGGTGCTTGATGAATACTTAGGTCTACTACACTACTGTATTGTAAAGTTGTCATTTTGGTTGTATTTGATGAATACTTAGGTCTACTACACTATTGTATTTGAATGTTGTCATTATGGTGGTACTTAATGAATACTTAGGTCTACTACACTATTGTATTTTAATGTTATCATTATGGCGGTACTTGATGAATACTTAGGTCTACTACACTACTGTATTGTAAAGTTGTCATTATGGTGGTTCTTAATGAATACTTAAGTCTACTACACTATTGTATTTTAATGTTGTCATTATGGTGGTACTTAATGAATACTTAGGTCTACTACACTACTGTATTGTAAAGTTGTCATTATGGTTGTACTTGATGAATACTTAGGTCTACTACACTACTGTATTTAATGGTTTGTGCAGCCCTTTGAGACACTAGTGATTTAGGGCTATATAAGTAAACATTGATTGATTGATGATTGAATGTTGTCACTATGGCAGTACTTGAGGAATACTTAGGTCTACTACACTACCGGATTGTAAAGTTGTCATTATGGTGGTACTTGATGAATACTTAGCTCTACTCACTAATGTATTTTAATGTTGTCTTTATGGTGGTACTTGATGAATACTTAGCTCTACTCACTAATGTATTTTAATGTTGTCTTTATGGTGGTACTTGATGAATACTTAGGTCTACTACAGTACTGAATTGTAAAGTTGTCATTATGGTTGTATCTTGATGAATACTTAGGTCTACTACAATACTGTATTTTAATGTTGTCATTATGGTGGTACTTGATGAATACTTAGGTCTACTACACTACTGCATTTTAATGTTGTCATTATGGTGGTACTTAATGATTACTAAGGTCTACTAAGCTACTGTATTTTAATGTTGTCACTATGGCGGTACTTGATGAATACTTAGGTCTATTACAGTACTGTATTTTAATGTTGTCATTATGGTGGTACTTAATGAATACTTAGGTCTACTACACTATTGTATTTTAATGTTGTCATTATGGTGGTACTTAATGAATACTTAGGTATATTACAGTACTGTATTTTAATGTTGTCATTATGGTGGTACTTGATGAATACTTAGGTCTACTACATTACTGAATTTTAATGTTGTCATTATAGTGGTTCTTAATGAATGCTTAGGTGTACTACACTACTGTATTGTAATGTTGTCATTATGGTGGTACTTAATGAATACTTAGGTCTACTACACTACTGTATTTTAATTATTTCATTATAGTGGTACTTGATGAATACTTAGGTATACTACACTACTGTATTGTAAAGTTGTCATTATGGTTTTGATGAATACTTAGGTCTACTACACTACTGTATTGTAAAGTTGTCATTATGGTTTTACTTGATGAATACTTAGGTGTACTACACTACTGTATTTTAATGTTGTCATTATGGTGGTTCTTAATGAATACTTAGGTCGATTACACTACTGTATTGTAAAGTTGTCATTATGGTTTTACTTGATGAATACTTAGGTCTACTACACTACTGCATTTGAATGTTGTCATTATGGTGGTACTTGATGAATACTTAAGTCTATTACAGTACTGTATTGTAAAGTTGTCATTATGGTTGTACTCGATGAATAATTAGGTCTACTACAAAACTGAATTTTAATGTTGTCATTATGGTGGTACTTAATGAATACTTAGGTCTACTACACTACTCTTTTAATGCTGTCACTATGGCGGTACTTGATGAATACTTAGGTCTACTACACTACTGTATTGTAAAATTTTCATTATGGTGGTACTTCATGAATACTTAGGTCTACTACACTACTGCATTTTAATGTTGTCATTATGGTGGTACTTAATGAATACTTGGGTCTACTACGCTACTGTATTTTAATGTTGTCATTATGGTGGTACTTGATGAATACTTAGGTCTACTACACTACTGTATTGTAAAGTTGTCATTATGGTTGTGCTTGATGAATACTTAGGTCTACTACACTACTGTATTTTAATGTTGTCATTATGGTGGTTCTTGATGAATACTTAGGTCTACTACACTACTGCATTTTAATGTTGTCATTATTGTGGTTCTTAATGAATACTTAGGTCTACTACAATACTGTATTTTAATGTTGTCAATACGGTGGTACTTGATGAATACTTAGGTCTACTACGCTACTGTATTTTAATGTTGTCATTATGGTGGTACTTAATGAATACTTAGGTCTACTACAGTACTGTATTGTAAAGTTGTCATTATGGTTGTATTTGATGAATACTTAGGTCTACTACAATACTGCATTTGAATGTTGTCATTATGGTGGTACTTGATGAATACTTAGGTCTACTACAGTACTGTATTGTAAAGTTGTCATTATGGTTGTATTTGATGAATACTTAGGTCTACTACAATACTGGATTTGAATTTTGTCATTATGGTGGTACTTAATGAATACTTAGGTCTACTACACTACTGTATTGTAAAGTTGTCAT
This sequence comes from Nerophis ophidion, assembly GCF_033978795.1. NCBI lineage: Eukaryota > Metazoa > Chordata > Actinopteri > Syngnathiformes > Syngnathidae > Nerophis > Nerophis ophidion. The sequence continues at coordinate 34,949,446 of NC_084633.1, read as the reverse complement.
TATGGTTGTACACAAATACTTAGGTCTACTACACTACCGTATTTTAATGTTGTCATTACGGTGGTACTTGATGAATACTTAGATCTACTACACTACTGTTTTTCAACCAAACACAAAACAACAGGAAAGAAAAGTAGGATTAAATCAAACGTCTCCTTTAAGAAAAACGTACATTAAATTAAATCGAAGTCTGATTAAAAAAAGGTATGAAAATAGTTTTAAAAATTGGAAAAAACATATTAATTTCGCAGCAGCCATGGATAATAGTCAATCAATAGTGTGTGTTTGTGAGAAGTCAAGAAAGGAGGTGAAAATGGGTAAAAATGATCTCACCTTGTGTGAATTGACGCTCAGTTTCCTCTCGGCGTCCCCGTGAATCCCTCCGTTGCTGTCGGGCACCGGCGTGCTGTGCCCGGACCCCCCGGCTCGCTCCTCCGCCTGGACCTCCACGTCGGGCCGCTCCTCGCCGTCGTCCGTCCCGTCGACCTCCTCCTCCTCCCGCGGCCGCTCTTCCTCCGCGTCGCCCTCTTCGTAGCGGAGCATGAAGGGCAGCCCGTCCTCCACGTACTCCTTCAGACACTTGACGTTGTGCTTCCTCAGCAGCGACTCGGTGTCCGGGTCCACCACCACCAGCTCCAGGCGGCCGGAGGCGGCTCGTATCCGGCTGACGACCTGCTGGTGGCTCTCATTCTCCACGTCATCCCCGTTGACGAACACCAGCCGGTCCCCGGCGAGGAGCCCCGACGCCTCCGCCGGGCTGTCGGGCTCCACCAGCCGAATGAACTGGCCGGTCTTCCCCTTCTCGCCGTGGAGGTGGAAGCCGTAGCCGTTGTCGCCCTTCTCCAGCGCGCAAAGCCGGGGCCGCAGGGACTGACTTTTACTCGGCATGCTTCTTTGCCGCCGCGCCGCTAAACCTGTTGCTCGTTTGCCGTGGAAAAAAAGGACGAGGAGAGAGCGCAGAGCCGCGGGCTGCTTTGTGAGAAAGTGCGGCTTCCTTCCGACAAATACTCCCTTCCGGGCGTGACGGGTTCAAAGTCCGAACGGGGCGGTGGTGACTTGCATGCGCATCGGAGCGAAGGTCCCCGGTCCTCGGCGGACTCTGCTGGAAGCTGCTGGAACGTCCCGTCAGGAAGAGGGAGGTGCGTTCAGGGACCGGCCCAGCAGAGTGGCCGAAAAGCTTAAACGGAGGGGAGGGCACTTCATTAGGTACACCACTGCGGCTGCTTGCAGGGCCGCTCCTGCCTCCTTTGGGGCCCCGAGCACAATTAACAGTTTCACCAGCCCCCACCCAGCTTTCTGAGAAAAATGTTTTATATTTTCTATATATTTAACATGTTTTTAATTCTAACACATTTATCGATATTTTTAGTGGAAATAAAGTTTCCTGACACATTAGACAGAGTGAAATTCATGCCAAAAGTCCACAACCGCAAAAATGTTTTTACACACGCTCAACAATTTGCAAATCATTCGCAAGGAAAAACATTTTTCTGCTAAAAAAAAAAAATAGATTCACAATTAGGAAAAACCGTTTCTTCAATGATAATAAACAATAAAAAACGGTTCTCGCAAGTAAAAAAAAAAACAACTATATTTGCAAATAGAACCATTTCTTTAATAAAAAAAAAACGATTCTAGCCAATAAAAACACTATTTTGTAAAAAATTAAAATAAGACTTTTCTTCAATAAAAAAAAATGATTCTCCCAAGTGAAAAAGTATATAAGTTTTAATCAATAAAAAAAAACGATTCTTGCAGGAAAAAAAAGCTTTTTTTCCCCCCAATTTTTTTTTCCTTCAATTAAAAAATTATTCTCGCAAGAAAAAAAACTTTTTTTGCAAATAAAAATTTTTCAATCAAAAAACCCATTAGCAAGTATAAACCCATTTTTTTTAATTAAAAAAAGGATTCTAGCAGATAAAAAAAATATTTGGCAAATAAAAAAAATCTTTTTAAAAACGATTCTCCCAAGTAAAAAGTATATAAAAGTTTTATTCAATAAAAAAGCGATTCCAACAGATAAAAAAAACTATTTTGCAAATAAAAAAAAACTTTTCTTCAATTAAAAAAACGATTCTCCCAAATAAAAAAAGAGTATATAAAAGTTTTATTCAATAGAAAAAACGATTCTTGCAGAAAAAATGCTATTTTGTAAATAAAAAAACTTTTTTTTTCAATTAAAAAAACGATTTTCGCAAGTAAAAAAATATATTTTTGCAAATAAAACAATTTTTTAAATAAAAAAAATGAGTAGCAAGTATACACAGTTTTCTTTAATAAAAAAATTCTAGCAGATAAAAAAATATATTTTGCGAATTAAAAAAACTTTTTTTCAATAAAAAAACGATTCTACCAAGTAAAAAAATGTATATAAAATTTGTATTCAATAAAAAACAATTCTTGCAGAAAAAAAGCTATTTTGCAAATAAAAAAACTTTTTTCTTCAATTAAAAAAAGGATTCTCGAAAGTAAAAAAAAAAACACATTTTTGCAAATAAAAATAAAAATTAGCAAGCATAAAAAAAGTTTTGTTTGATTAAAAAAACGATTCTAGCAGATTAAAAAAAAGCTATTTTTCAAATAAAACTCCGGAGGCAAAAGTGCCGGCAAGACAGTGATTTATTCCATAAATCAGGCAGGAACAAAACAAACAGCACGGGGAGCTAATAAAACAAGCATAAGGCAAAGCTTAACTCAGGAGAACAAAGGACAGATGACGTCACTTGTTGCATAGAAGCAAACAAAAGCACCAGACTGAGTGAGGCCAAAAGGCAGAACTAAATAGCTCAATGATTAGTGCCCGGGAACAGGTGAGTGTCCCGAACACTAATCAGAGGCAGGTGACACTAATCAGCACCCAAGACAACCAAGAAACCCAAAACATCAGTGGTGAAACAGAACTTAAACCACACGTGAATAAAAACCTAAATAAACTTAAACTATGATCCGGGTAACGCATCGTAACAGTACCTCCCTCTCAAAGACAGACTCCAGATGTCCCCAGAAAACACAAACACAAAGTTCAAGAGTCACGGTAGGGGGTGGAGGAGGCACTTGGCGGAGGGTCGCCAGGATAAGTGTCCCCGAATCCACCGGCGACGAGTCAGGTGGCAGGTAAGGCGGCCGACCACGTAACGGCCACATCCGTGACGGTCGAGAAGGCGGACGCGAGTGGCGCCTGGACTTCAGCAGCCTTAGAGTGCTACGTCTAAGTCCTGGGAGTCGCTGCTCTTGGCGCAAAAACGTCCATGAATAGGCCACTGCGGTAGCCGCTTGCGGGCACTTGATGGTGCCGGAGGTCGCGGTGGCGACGATGCTGGAGATGAGGGCAGCGCCGTGGGACTGCCGCAGATGAGGAAGACTAAGGCGGCGCTGTGGGAAGGCCCGCCGGAGACGAGGAAGACTGAGGCGGCGCCGTGGACAGGCCCGTTTGAGACGAGGAAGACGGAGGGGGCGCCGTAGGAAGGCCCGCCAGAGACGATGGAGATGGAGGAAGCGCCATGGGAAGGGCCGCCGGGGATGAAGAAGATTGAGGCGGCGCTGTGGACAGGCCCGTTTGAGACGAGGAAGACGGAAGCGGCGCCATGGAAACGCCCACTGGACACGAGGGAGACAAAGTGGCGCCGTGGGAAGGCCCGCCGGAGACAAGGAAGACTGAGGCGGCGCCGTGGACAGGCCCGTTTGAGACGAGGAAGACGGAAGCAGCGCCATGGAAACGCCCGCTGGACACGAGGAAGACAAGGTGGGGCCATGGGAAGGCCCGCCGGAGACGGGGAAGACTGAGGCGGCGCCGTGGACAGACCCGTTTGTGACGAGGAAGGCGAAGGCGGCGCCGTGGACAGGCCTGTTTGTGACGAGGAAGGCGAAGGCGGCGCCGTGGACAGGCCCGTTTGTGACGAGGAAGGCGAAGGCGGCGCCGTGGACAGGCCCGTTTGTGACGAGGAAGGCGAAGGCGGCGCCGTGGACAGGCCCGTTTGTGACGAGGAAGGCAAAGGGGGCGCCGTGGGAAGGCCCGCCAGAGACGAGGAAGATGGAGGAAGCGCCGTGGGAAGGGCCGCTGGAGATGAAGAAGATTGAGGCGGCACCGTGGACAGGCCCGTTTGAGACGAGGAAGACGGATGCAGCGCCATGGAAAGGCCCGCTGGACACGAGGGAGACAAAGTGGCGCCGTGGGAAGGCCCGCCGGAGACAAGGAAGACTGAGGCGGCGCCGTGGACAGGCCCGTTTGAGACGAGGAAGACGGAAGCAGCGCCATGGAAACGCCCGCTGGACACGAGGAAGACAAGGTGGGGCCATGGGAAGGCCCGCCGGAGACGGGGAAGACTGAGGCGGCGCCGTGGACAGACCCGTTTGTGACGAGGAAGGCGAAGGCGGCGCCGTGGACAGGCCCGTTTGTGACGAGGAAGGCAAAGGGGGCGCCGTGGGAAGGCCCGCCAGAGACGAGGAAGATGGAGGAAGCGCCGTGGGAAGGCCCGCCAGAGACGAGGAAGATGGAGGAAGCGCCGTGGGAAGGGCCGCTGGAGATGAAGATGATTGAGGCGGCGCTGTGGACAGGCCCGTTTGAGACGAGGAAGACGGAAGCGGCGCCATGGAAAGGCCCGCTGGACACGAGGGAGACTAAGTGGCGCCGTGGGAAGGCCCGCCGGAGACAAGGAAGACTGAGGCGGCGCCGTGGACAGGCCCGTTTGAGACGAGGAAGACGGAAGCAGCGCCATGGAAACGCCCGCTGGACACGAGGAAGACAAGGTGGGGCCATGGGAAGGCCCGCCGGAGACGGGGAAGACAGAGGCGGCGCCGTGGACAGACCCGTTTGTGACGAGGAAGGCGAAGGGGGCGCCGTGGACAGGCCCGTTTGTGACGAGGAAGGCAAAGGGGGCGCCGTGGGAAGGCCCGCCAGAGACGAGGAAGATGGAGGAAGCGCCGTGGGAAGGGCCGCTGGAGATGAAGAAGATTGAGGCGGCGCCGTGGACAGGCCCGTTTGAGACGAGGAAGACGGATGCAGCGCCATGGAAAGGCCCGCTGGACACGAGGGAGACAAAGTGGCGCCATGGGAAGGCCCGCCGGAGACGAGGAAGACTGAGACGGCGCCCTGGACAGGCCCGTTTGAGACGAGGAAGACGGAAGCGGCGCCATGGAAAGGCCCGCTGGACACAAGGAAGACTAGGTGGCACCATGGGAAGGCCCGCCGGAGACGAGGAAGACTGAGGCGGCGCCGTGGACAGGCCCGTTTGAGACGAGAAAGACGGAGGAAGCGCCGTGGGAAGGGCCGCCGGGGATGAAGAAGATTGAGGCGGCGCTGTGGACAGGCCCGTTTGAGACGAGGAAGACGGAAGCGGCGCCATGGAAAGGCCCGCTGGACACGAGGGAGACTAAGTGGCGCCGTGGGAAGGCCCGCCGGAGACAAGGAAGACTGAGGCGGCGCCGTGGACAGGCCCGTTTGAGACGAGGAAGACGGAAGCAGCGCCATGGAAAGGCCCGCTGGACACGAGGAAGACAAGGTGGGGCCATGGGAAGGCCCGCCGGAGACGGGGAAGACTGAGGCGGCGCCGTGGACAGGCCCGTTTGTGACGAGGAAGGCGAAGGCGGCGCCGTGGACAGGCCCGTTTGTGACGAGGAAGGCAAAGGGGGCGCCGTGGGAAGGCCCGCCAGAGACGAGGAAGATGGAGGAAGCGCCGTGGGAAGGGCCGCTGGAGATGAAGAAGATTGAGGCGGCGCCGTGGACAGGCTCGTTTGAGACGAGGAAGACGGAAGCAGCGCCATGGAAAGGCCCGCTGGACACGAGGGAGACAAAGTGGCGCCGTGGGAAGGCCCGCCGGAGACGAGGAAGACTGAGGCGGCGCCGTGGACAGGCCCGTTTGAGACGAGGAAGACGGAAGCAGCGCCATGGAAAGGCCCGCTGGACACAAGGAAGACTAGGTGGGGCCATGGGAAGGCCCGCCGGAGACGGGGAAGACTGAGGCGGCGCCGTGGACAGGCCCGTTTGTGACGAGGAAGGCAAAGGGGGCGCCGTGGGAAGGCCCGCCAGAGACGAGGAAGATGGAGGAAGCGCAATGGGAAGGGCCGCCGCAGATGAAGAAGACTGAGGCGGCGCCGTGGACAGGCCCGTTTGAGACGAGGAAGTCGGAAGCAGCGCCATGGAAAGGCCCGCTGGACACAAGGAAGACTAGGTGGCACCATGGGAAGGCCCGCCGGAGACGAGGAAGACTGAGGCGGCGCCGTGGACAGGCCTGTTTGAGACGAGAAAGACGGAGGGGACTCCGTGGGAAGGCCCGCCAGAGACGAGGAAGATGGAAGAAGCGCAATGGGAAGGGCCGCCGCAGATGAAGAAGACTGAGGCGGCGCCGTGGACAGGCCCGTTTGAGACGAGGAAGACAAGGCGGTGCCGTGGGGGCGGCATGGCGTAGTGAGTAGAGAGCGGCTGTGCCAGAAACCTGAGGGTTGCAGGTTCGCTTCCCACCTATGGACATCAAAGTCGCTGCTGTTGTGTCCTTGGGCAGGACACTTCACCCTTTGCCCCCGGTGCCGCTCACACCGGTGAATGAATGATGAATGAATGACAGGTGGTGGTCGGAGGGGCCGTAGGCGCAAACTGGCAGCCACGCTTCCGTCAGTCTACCCCAGGGCAGCTGTGGCTACAGATGTAGCTTACCACCACCAGGTGTGAATGAATGATGGGTTCCCACTTCTCTGTGAGCGCTTTGAGCATATAACAATAGAAAAGCGCGATATAAATCTAATCCATTATTATTATTATTAGGCCCACTGGACACAAGGAAGACAAGGCGGCGCCGTGGGAAGGCCCGCCAGAGACGAGGAAGATGGAGGAAGCGCCGTGGGAAGGGCCGCAGGAGATGAAGAAGACTGAAGCGACGCCTTGGGAAGGCTTGCCAAAGGCGATGAAGATGGTGGTGACATGGGTGAACCTGCCGAAGACGATGACGTTGTCGCGAGAAGAATAGGAGGCGTGTCCGGAGGCACCTCTAGATCTTGAACAGCAGGTGAAGGAGGTTGCCGTGGTGCTTCCGCAGGAGCAGTAAACAGCCTTGTAGCCGGCGCAGGAGCTAGCCGTGTTGCTGGCCTGGGGACCAACCTTGGAGCAGGGACCGGAAGCAATCAATGCAATGCATCATCACGTCACTGCACTTTATGTGCACTCAGGAACTTGATGTACACTAAGGAACTTTATGTACACTAAATAACTCGATCTGCACTAAATAAATGTATGTACACCAAGGAACGTTTTGTACACTAAATGCCTTTAAATACTCTAAGGAACTTTATGTACACAAAATAACTTTATATACACCATGTGATGAGGTGGCGACTTGTCCAGGGTGTACGCCGCCTTTAACCCGATTGTAACTGAGATGGGCACCAGCGCCCCCCGCAACCCCAAAGGGAATAAGAGGTAAAAAAAAATCGATGGATGGATACACCAAGTAACTTGATTTATACTAAGGAACGTGATGTACACTAAACATTAGGAACACACCTGTCCTCGCTCGTTAGGAACACACCTGTCCTCGCTCGTTAAGAACACACCTGTCCTCGCTCATTAGGAACACACCTGTCCTCGCTCATTCGGACATCCTGTCCTCGCTCGTTAGGGACACACCTGTCCTCGCTCGTTAGGAACACACCTGTCCTCGCTCATTAGGAACACACCTGTCCTCGCTCGTTAGGAACACACCTGTCCTCGCTCGTTAGGAACACACCTGTCCTCGCTCATTAGGAACACACCTGTCCTCGTTCGTTAGGAACACATCTGTCCTCGCTCATTCGGACACGCCTGTCCTCGCTCGTTAGGGACACACCTGTCCTCGCTCGTTAGGAACACACCTGTCCTCGCTCATTCGGACACGCTTGTCCTTGCTCGTTAGGGACACGCTTGTCCTCGCTCGTTAGGGACACGCCTGTCCTCGCTCATTAGGAACACACCTGTCCTCGCTCATTCGGACATCCTGTCCTCGCTCGTTAGGGACGCACCTGTCCTCGCTCATTAGGAACACACCTGTCCTCGCTCATTCGGACACGCTTGTCCTTGCTCGTTAGGGACACACCTGTCCTCGCTCGTTAGGAACACACCTGTCCTCGCTCATTCGGACACGCTTGTCCTTGCTCGTTAGGGACACGCCTGTCCTCGCTCGTTAGGGACAAACCTGTCCTCGCTCATTAGGAACACACCTGTCCTCGCTCATTCGGACATCCTGTCCTCGCTCGTTAGGGACGCACCTGTCCTCGCTCATTAGGAACACACCTGTCCTCGCTCATTCGGACACGCTTGTCCTTGCTCGTTAGGAACACACCTGTCCTCGCTCGTTCGGACATCCTGTCCTCGCTCGTTAGGGACACACCTGTCCTCGCTCATTAGAAACACACCTTTCCTCGCTCATTAGGAACACACCTGTCCTCGCTCATTAGGAACACACCTGTCCTCGCTCATTAGGAACACACCTGTCCTCGCTCATTCGGACATCCTGTCCTCGCTCGTTAGGAACACACCTGTCCTCGCTCATTAGGAACGCACCTGTCCTCGCTCGTTAGGGACAAACCTGTCCTCGCTCATTAGGAACACACCTGTCCTCGCTCATTCGGACATCCTGTCCTCGCTCGTTAGGGACGCACCTGTCCTCGCTCATTAGGAACACACCTGTCCTCGCTCATTCGGACACGCTTGTCCTTGCTCGTTAGGAACACACCTGTCCTCGCTCGTTCGGACATCCTGTCCTCGCTCGTTAGGGACACACCTGTCCTCGCTCATTAGAAACACACCTTTCCTCGCTCATTAGGAACACACCTGTCCTCGCTCATTAGGAACACACCTGTCCTCGCTCATTAGGAACACACCTGTCCTCGCTCATTCGGACATCCTGTCCTCGCTCGTTAGGAACACACCTGTCCTCGCTCATTAGGAACGCACCTGTCCTCGCTCATTAGGACACGCTTGTCCTTGCTCGTTAGGGACAAACCTGTCCTCGCTCATTAGGAACACACCTGTCCTCGCTCATTCGGACATCCTGTCCTCGCTCGTTAGGGACACACCTGTCCTCGCTCGTTAGGAACACACCTGTCCTCGCTCGTTAGGGACACGCCTGTCCTCGCTCATTCGGACTCCCCTGTCCTCGCTCGTTAGGGACACACCTGTACTCGCTCATTAGGACACGCCCGTCCTCACTCGTTAAGGACACACCTGTACTCGCTCATTAGGAACACACCTGTCCTCGCTCATTCGGACACGCCTGTCCTCGCTCGTTAGGGACACACCTGTCCTCGCTCATTAGGAACACACCTGTCCTCGCTCATTCGGAACACACCTGTCCTCGCTCGTTAGGGACACACCTGTCCTCGCTCGTTAGGAACACACCTGTCCTTGCTCATTAGGAACACACCTGTCCTCGCTCGTTAGGGACACGCCTGTCCTCGCTCATTCGGACTCCCCTGTCCTCGCTCGTTAGGGACACACCTGTACTCGCTCATTAGGACACGCCCGTCCTCACTCGTTAAGGACACACCTGTACTCGCTCATTAGAAACACACCTGTCCTCGCTCATTCGGACACGCCTGTCCTCGCTCGTTAGGGACACACCTGTCCTCGCTCGTTAGGGACACACCTGTCCGCGCTCGTTAGGGACACACCTGTCCTTGCTCGTTAGGGACACACCTGTCCTCGCTCATTAGGAACAAACCTGTCCTCGCTCATTCGGCCATAGCTGTCCTCGCTCGTTAGGGACACACCTGTCCGCGCTCGTTAGGGACACATCTGTCCTCGCTCATTAGGAACAAATCTGTCCTCGCTCATTCGGACACGCCTGTCCTCGCTCGTTAGGGACACACCTGTCCTCGCTCATTAGGAACACACCTGTCCTCGCTCATTCGGACACGCTTGTCCTTGCTCGTTAGGAACACACCTGTCCTCGCTCGTTCGGACATCCTGTCCTCGCTCGTTAGGGACACACCTGTCCTCGCTCATTAGGAACACACCTTTCCTCGCTCATTAGGAACACACCTGTCCTCGCTCATTAGGAACACACCTGTCCTCGCTCATTCGGACATCCTGTCCTCGCTCGTTAGGAACACACCTGTCCTCGCTCATTAGGAACGCACCTGTCCTCGCTCATTAGGACACGCTTGTCCTTGCTCGTTAGGGACAAACCTGTCCTCGCTCATTAGGAACACACCTGTCCTCGCTCATTCGGACATCCTGTCCTCGCTCGTTAGGGACACACCTGTCCTCGCTCGTTAGGAACACACCTGTCCTCGCTCGTTAGGGACACGCCTGTCCTCGCTCATTCGGACTCCCCTGTCCTCGCTCGTTAGGGACACACCTGTACTCGCTCATTAGGACACGCCCGTCCTCACTCGTTAAGGACACACCTGTACTCGCTCATTAGGAACACACCTGTCCTCGCTCATTCGGACACGCCTGTCCTCGCTCGTTAGGGACACACCTGTCCTCGCTCATTAGGAACACACCTGTCCTCGCTCATTCGGAACACACCTGTCCTCGCTCGTTAGGGACACACCTGTCCTCGCTCGTTAGGAACACACCTGTCCTTGCTCATTAGGAACACACCTGTCCTCGCTCGTTAGGGACACGCCTGTCCTCGCTCATTCGGACTCCCCTGTCCTCGCTCGTTAGGGACACACCTGTACTCGCTCATTAGGACACGCCCGTCCTCACTCGTTAAGGACACACCTGTACTCGCTCATTAGAAACACACCTGTCCTCGCTCATTCGGACACGCCTGTCCTCGCTCGTTAGGGACACACCTGTCCTCGCTCGTTAGGGACACACCTGTCCGCGCTCGTTAGGGACACACCTGTCCTTGCTCGTTAGGGACACACCTGTCCTCGCTCATTAGGAACAAACCTGTCCTCGCTCATTCGGCCATGCCTGTCCTCGCTCGTTAGGGACACACCTGTCCGCGCTCGTTAGGGACACATCTGTCCTCGCTCATTAGGAACAAACCTGTCCTCGCTCATTCGGACACGCCTGTCCTCGCTCGTTAGGGACACACCTGTCCTCGCTCATTAGGAACACACCTGTCCTCGCTCATTCGGACACGCCTGTCCTCACTCGTTAGGGACACACCTGTCCTCGCTCATTAGAACACAACTGTCCTCACTTGTTAGGGACACACCTGTCCTCGCTCATTCGGACTCCCCTGTCCTCGCTCGTTAGGGACACACCTGTCCTCGCTCGTTAGGGACACGCCTGTCCTCGCTCATTCGGACTCCCCTGTCCTCGCTCGTTAGGGACACACCTGTACTCGCTCATTAGGACACGCCCGTCCTCACTCGTTAAGGACACACCTGTACTCGCTCATTAGAAACACACCTGTCCTCGCTCATTCGGACACGCCTGTCCTCGCTCGTTAGGGACACACCTGTCCTCGCTCGTTAGGGACACACCTGTCCGCGCTCGTTAGGGACACACCTGTCCTTGCTCGTTAGGGACACACCTGTCCTCGCTCATTAGGAACAAACCTGTCCTCGCTCATTCGGCCATGCCTGTCCTCGCTCGTTAGGGACACACCTGTCCGCGCTCGTTAGGGACACATCTGTCCTCGCTCATTAGGAACAAACCTGTCCTCGCTCATTCGGACACGCCTGTCCTCGCTCGTTAGGGACACACCTGTCCTCGCTCATTAGGAACACACCTGTCCTCGCTCATTTGGACACGCCTGTCCTCACTCGTTAGAACACACATGTCCACACTCATTAGAACACAACTGTCCTCACTTGTTAGGGACACACCTGTCCGCGCTCGTTAGGGACACACCTGTCCTTGCTCGTTAGAGACACACCTGTCCTCGCTCATTAGGAACACACCTGTCCTCGCTCATTCGGCCATGCCTGTCCTCGCTCGTTAGGGACACACCTGTCCTCGCTCATTAGGAACAAACCTGTCCTCGCTCATTCGGCCATGCCTGTCCTCGCTCGTTAGGGACAAACCTGTCCGCGCTCGTTAGGGAAACACCTGTCCTTGCTCGTTAGGGACACACCTGTCCTCGCTCATTAGGAACAAACCTGTCCTCGCTCATTCGGCCATCCCTGTCCTCGCTCGTTAGGGACACGCCTGTCCTCGCTCATTAGGAACACACCTGTCCTCGCTCATTATGACACGCCTGTCCTCGCTCGTTAGGGACACACCTGTCCTCGCTCATTAGAAACACACCTGTCCTCGCTCATTCGGACACGCCTGTCCTCACTCGTTAGGGACACACCTGTCCTCGCTCATTAGAAACACACCTGTCCTCGCTCATTCGGACACGCCTGTCCTCACTCGTTAGGGACACACCTGTCCTCGCTCATTAGAAACACACCTGTCCTCGCTCATTCGGACACGCCTGTCCTCACTCGTTAGGGACACACCTGTCCTCGCTCGTTACAACACATCTGTCCTCACTCGTTACAACACATCTGTCCTCACTCGTTACAACACATCTGTCCTCACTCGTTACAACACACCTGTCCTCACTCATTAGAACACAACTGTCCTCACTTGTTAGGAACACATCTGTCCTCACTCGTTACAACACACCTGTCCACACTCATTAAAACACAACTGTCCTCACTTGTTAGGGACACACCTGTCCGCGCTCGTTAGGGACACACCTGTCCTTGCTCGTTAGAGACACACCTGTCCTCGCTCATTAGGAACACACCTGTCCTCGCTCATTCGGCCATGCCTGTCCTCGCTCGTTAGGGACACACCTGTCCTCGCTCATTAGGAACAAACCTGTCCTCGCTCATTCGGCCATGCCTGTCCTCGCTCGTTAGGGACACACCTGTCCTTGCTCGTTAGAGACACACCTGTCCTCGCTCATTAGGAACACACCTGTCCTCGCTCATTCGGCCATGCCTGTCCTCGCTCGTTAGGGACACACCTGTCCTCGCTCATTAGGAACAAACCTGTCCTCGCTCATTCGGCCATGCCTGTCCTCGCTCATTAGGAACACACCTGTCTTCGCTCATTATGACACGCCTGTCCTCGCTCGTTAGGGACACACCTGTCCTCGCTCATTAGGAACACACCTGTCCTCGCTCATTCGGACACGCCTGTCCTCACTCGTTAGGGACACACCTGTCCTCGCTCATTAGGAACACACCTGTCCTCGCTCATTATGACACGCCTGTCCTCACTCGTTAGGGACACACCTGTCCTCGCTCATTAGAAACACACCTGTCTTTGCTCATTTGGACACGCCTGTCCTCGCTCATTAGGGACACGCCTGTCCTCACTCGTTAGAACACACCTGTCCACACTCATTAGAACACAACTGTCCTCACTTGTTAGGGACACACCTGTCCGCGCTCGTTAGGGACACACCTGTCCTTGCTCGTTAGGGACACACCTGTCCTCGCTCATTAGGAACAAACCTGTCCTCGCTCATTCGGCCATGCCTGTCCTCGCTCGTTAGGGACACACCTGTCCTCGCTCATTAGGAACAAACCTGTCCTCGCTCATTCGGCCATGCCTGTCCTCGCTCGTTAGGGACACACCTGTCCGCGCTCGTTAGGGACACACCTGTCCTTGCTCGTTAGGGACACACCTGTCCTCGCTCATTAGGAACAAACCCGTCCTCGCTCATTCGGCCATGCCTGTCCTCGCTCGTTAGGGACACACCTGTCCGCGCTCGTTAGGGACACACCTGTCCTTGCTCGTTAGGGACACACCTGTCCTCGCTCATTAGGAACAAACCCGTCCTCACTCATTCGGACACGCCCGTCCTCACTCGTTAAGGACACACCTGTACTCGCTCATTAGGAACACACCTGTCCTCGCTCATTCGGACACGCCTGTCCTCGCTCGTTAGGGACACACCTGTCCTCACTCATTCGGACACGCCCGTCCTCACTCGTTAAGGACACACCTGTACTCGCTCATTAGGAACACACCTGTCCTCGCTCATTCGGACACGCCTGTCCTCGCTCATTAGGAACACACCTTAGCCCTCCTTGCTAAGTTTGATATCTCTCCTGAGACTTATAGACTCCAGTTTCGGTCAACCTACATTCCCCCTAGGGAATCTCCCAAGGAGACTTACAGATTCAAAGGTCTCAACAGAAGATGGATCAAGCCAGAGCAGTGTTCCAAAGATGAAATTGCAGAGCATTTCATTCTTGAGCAAATGCTTTGCATGCTGCCCAACGAGGTGAAGACTTGGGTCAAGGAACACGAGCCAGAAGATGGACTTACTGCTGCTAAACTTGCAGACCAGTACTTGAGTGCTCGTAAAGGACTCCGAATGCCAAGGCAGCAGAACAACCATGTAGCAGCCCAAGGTGCAGCCGACCTGTCACCCCAAAGAGGAGAGCAGAAAGCAGGTGTTTCATCACCTCAAGGTGCAAGAGAGGGTTCCCAAGACAGGGTCCAGTGAAAGATCTCATCTGCTACCACTGTCAACAGCCAGCTCAGTCTGTCCCTTGAAAGGTACCAAGCAGGCCAGCTTCAGTCATGTTCCCCATCCATCTGTCCCAGCTTCAGTCATGACACCAGCTCTTGCACCCGCTCCTGAACCTGAGGCCAAACCTGACACTGAGCCCTTTTGGACACAGGTAGCTCCATGACACTGCTGAACCATTTGTTTGTGTCACTTGGCAATCTTGACTATCAATCAATCAATCAATGTTTATTTATATAGCCCCAAATCACAAATGTCTCAAAGGACTGCACAAATCATTACGACTACAACATCCTCGGAAGAACCCACAAAAGGGCAAGGAAAACTCACACCCAGTGGGCAGGGAGAATTCACATCCAGTGGGACGCCAGCGACAATGCTGACTATGAGAAACCTTGGAGAGGACCTCAGATGTGGGCAACCCCCCCCTCTAGGGGACCGAAAGCAATGGATGTCGAGCGGGTCCAACATGATACTGTGAAAGTTCAATCCATAGTGGCTCCAAGACAGCAGCGAGAGTCCCGTCCACAGGAAACCATCTGAAGCGGATCAGCAGCGTAGAGATGTCCCCAACCGATACAGGCGAGCGGTCCATCCTGGGTCCCGACGAGCGGTCCATCCTGGGTCTCGACTCTGGACAGTCAGTACTTCATCCATGGTCATCGGACCGGACCCCCTCCACAAGGGAGGGGGGGACATAGGAGAAAGAAAAGAAGCGGCAGATCAACTGGTCTAAAAAGGAGGTCTATTTAAAGGCTAGAGTATACAAATGAGTTTTAAGATGAGACTTAAATGCTTCTACTGAGGTAGCATCTCGAACTGTTACCGGGAGGGCATTCCAGAGTACTGGAGCCCGAACGGAAAACGCTCTATAGCCCGCAGACTTTTTTTGAGCTCTAGGAATCACTAATAAGCCGGAGTCTTTTGAACGCAGATTTCTTGCCGGGACATACGGTACAATACAATCGGCAAGATAGGCTGGAGCTAGACCGTGTAGTATTTTATACGTAAGTAGTAAAACCTTAAAGTCACATCTTAAGTGCACAGGAAGCCAGTGCAGGTGAACCAGTACAGGCGTAATATGATCAAACTTTCTTGTTCTTGTCAAAAGTCTAGCAGCCGCATTTTGTACCAACTGTAATCTTTTAATGCTAGACATGGGGAGACCCGAAAATAATCGAGACGAGACGTAACAAACGCATGGATAATGATCTCGGCGTCTTTAGTGGACAAAATGTAGCGAATTTTAGCGATATTACGGAGATTAAAGAAGGCCGTTTTAGTAACGCTTTTAATGTGTGACTCAAAGGAGAGAGTTGGGTCGAAGATAATACCCAGATTTTTTACAGAGTCACCTTGTTTTATTATTTGGTTGTCAAATGTTAAAGTTGTATTATTAAATAGAGGTCGGTGTCTAGCAGGACCGATAATCAGCATTTCCGTTTTTTTGGCATTAAGTTGCACATCAGCATGCCATTGCCATTCAAAGTGTCCATGGTGATCAAACAAGATATCCTGTGGCTGATGTGACCGTCGTCACCGTGTGGGGGTTCTTGACCACATGCCCCTTAACATGATCTAGGACAGAGACTTGCCTATTTTGCATGATCTGGTTCATTAGGCACGCAAGCAGAAAGCAAAGTCAAGTTCTACTCCAGTCATTCAAGAGGCTTATCTAGTACTCACCCGTGCCCAGACAGTCAAGCCAGGGCTGGAGACTCTTCTGACTTAGACCCGTTTCTATGCCAGGGTGGTCAGAAAGGCCCCCCAAAAAGCAACTGCTGGCGCCGCCTAGAGAAGATCCAAGGTACTCCACTGGCGGTTGATGTGTCAAGCTTGAAAAACCGGATAGAGAGTGGCAGGTACCTGAGGGCATCCAAGAGCTAGAGAGAACTGACGTCTCGCCGGCTCTCCTGCTGGCTAAGATGAAAGATGCTAACGTCCCCTTGCAGCCAAACCAGGGTGGGAAGCATGTCCTGGAGGATGGAGTCCTGTATGTAGCAGATCAGCGAGAGAATCGCTTGGTGGTCCTTACCTGCTGTAGGCCCCTTGTACTCCAACTTGCTCATTCCGTACCCTGGGCTGGTCATGTTGGGCAAGACAAAAATCTCACTCGAGTCAAAGCTCACTTATTTTGGCCTTCAATGGTCAAAGATTTTATTGACTACTGTAAAACCTGTCTGCAGTGCCAGAAGACTTCTCCAAGACGACCTGAGAAAGCCCCACTACTCCCTCTTCCTCTCACTGATGTTCCTTTTCGGAGGATCGAAATGGATATCGTTGGACCCCTGGAGAAAAACAGTGGAGGCCATGAATACATCCTTAATCTCTGTGACTAAGCTACCAGGTTTCCTGTTGCCTTCCCACTGTGGAGTATCAAGACTCCATAAATCTTCTCTGCACTTGTACAGTTCTTTTCACAAGTGGGAATTCCAGATGAAATAAACACAGATCAAAGAACCAACTTCACCTCAAAGGTCATGAAGCAACTTCACACACAACTTGGAATTACTGGCGTTCGCACCACCCCCTATGATCCACAAACAGACAAATTGGTGGAACACTTCAACCCAACGCTGAAGTCCACGCTGAGGAAGTTTGTAGATGACACCGGTCGAGACAGGGAGGAACAGCTTCACTTCTTGCTCTTTGCCTATCGAGAGTTACCCCAAGCCTCTACCGGGTTTTTGCCTTTTGAGCTTCTTTACGCATTCCGAGTTCAAGGTCCCTTGGACTTCTTATAGAAATCCTGGGAATCCAAACCACTTGCACCACAAGGGGTTCTTTCCAATGTGCTGCAAATGCGAGACCAGCTGGACCAATACTGAGCTTAGGCAAGGGAAAATCTTGGACAGGCCCAGCTGAAACAGAAGACCTGGTATGCTTCCAACCTCAAGCCCAAAATTGCTACCTCAATGGCAAGGTCCTTACTCCGTGGTCAGACAAGCTGGTCCAGTCACCTATGAGATCTTGCATCCAGGTAAAGGAAAGGCATCTCAAGTGTCCCACTTCTACCTTCTGAAGGAATGGAAGGATTGGAAATCCTCTGTGGAAGGAAATGATGTCCAGGCAAGTCAAGTATCTACACCAGGTGTCCCCAAACAACGGCCCAAGTTAAAAAAAAAAAAAATATATATATATATATATATATATTCATTATTATTATTATTTTTTAAATCTGTCCTTTCTGATCTATTTTCTACTGCTTGTTACTCTTGGTGTCCCCTAGCCGCTCAGGTAAATCGTGATATCTAAAAATGCATTTTCCCATCGACGTGACACGCGGCAAGTGTGCACTCTTTCAGTCAATTAGTGAGCAAGGAGCATATATATATATATATATATATATATATATACAAAACTCATCTGTATACTCTGGCCTTTAAATAGACCTCCTTTTTAGACCAGTTGATCTGCCGCTTCTTTTCTTTTTTCTCCTATGTCCCCCCCTCCCCTGTGGAGGGGGTCCGGTCCGATGACCATGGATGAAGTACTGGCTGTCCAGAGTCGAGACCCAGGATGGACCGATCGTCGGGACCCAGGATGGACCACCTCGCCTGTGTATCGGTTGGGGACATCTATCTCTACGCTGCTGATCCGCCTCCGCTTGGGATGGTTTCCTGTGGACGGGACTCTCGCTGCTGTCTTGGATCCGCTTTGAACTGAACTCTCACGGCTGTGTTGGAGCCACTATGGATTGAACTTTCACAGTATCATGTTAGACCCGCTCGACATCCTTTGTTTTCGGTCCCCTAGAGGTCCTCTCCAAGGTTTCTCATAGTCAGCGTTGTCACTGGCGTCCCACTGGATGTGAATTCTCCCTGCCCACTGGGTGTGAGTTTTCCTTGCCCTTTTGTGGGTTCTTCCGAGGATGTCGTAGTCGTAATGATTTGTGCAGTCCTTTGAGACATTTGTGATTTGGGCCTATATAAATAAACATTGATTGATTGATATATATATATTTATATATATATATATACATAAATATATATATACATAAATACATCCATCCATCCATTTTCTACCGCTTATTCCCTCTGGGGTCGCGGGGGGCACTGGCGCCTATCTCAGCTACAATTGGGCGGAAGGCGGGGTACACCCTGGACAAGTCGCCACCTCATCGCAGGGCCAACACAGATAGACAGACAACATTCACACTCACATTCACACACTAGGGCCAATTTAGTGTTGCCAATCAACCTATCCCCAGGTGCATGTCTTTGGAAGTGGGAGGAAGCCGGAGTACCCGGAGGGAACCCACGCATTCACGGGGAGAACATGCAAACTCCACACAGAAAGATCCCGAGCCTGGGATTGAACCCAAGACTGCAGGAACTTCGTATTGTGAGGCAGACACACTAACCCCTCTCCCACCCTGAAGCCCTACATAAATACATATATACATAAATATATACATACATCTATATACATATACATACAGTATATAAACATAAATATATATATATACACAAACATATATATAAATACATATATACACACACACACACACACATATATATACATATATATATGTGTGTGTGTGTGTGTGTGTGTGTGTATATGTTTGGAGAAGAAAAGGTGAGGACTTTAACCCCAGGAACACCACACCTACCGTCAAGCATGGTGGTGGTAGTATTATGCTCTGGGCCTGTTTTGCTGCCAATGGAACTGCTGCTTTACAGAGAGTAAATGGGAAACTTAAAAAGGAAGATTACCTCCAAATTCTTCTGGACAAGCTAAAACCATCAGCCCGGAGGTTGGGTCTTGGGCACAGTTGGGTTGTTTGGATCCGCCGCGCGGATCATACATTATTTTGGTTGTTGAGTCCTTTTGTGTATCTTGTTTGTTCGTGGACTCTTCCGATTCTTAGTTTGTGCACTTCCTTGTTTTGTCACCATGGTTACTTTATTTTCACCTGCCTTTACGCACACCCGTGTTTATTAATCACGTTCTGTATTTCAGCCGCCCCTTTCCGTTCAGTCGTTGTCTCCTCGTAGTTTGTGTTACACACCGTTTGTGTTCACATGTGACGACTCGGTTCTGTACTTAGACTCGCTAGCTTCCACGCTTAGCCCCTCTGTTTACTATGTGTGTACTCGCTAATGCTTCCGCGCTTAGCCGCCTTTTCTTCCCCTAGCTCTCATGCTAGTTAGCTCTTTGTTTTGCCTTTGTGCCCATTGTTTTTGTTATTAGCCTGTTTTTACGGCTTCTGTACTTAGACTCGCTTGCTTCCACGCTTAGCCCCTCTGTTTACTATGTGTGTACTCGCTAATGCTTCCGCGCTTAGCCGCCTTTTCTTCCCCTAGCTCTCATGCTAGTTAGCTCTTTGTTTTGCCTTTGTACCCATTGTTTTTGTTATTAGCCTGTTTTTAGTTTTAATAAATCATTACTTCTTACCTCCACGCTGTCTCCATTGTGTGCATCCAGAAAGAAGCACCACTTGCATCACGATGCCCGCCAGACGTCACATGGGAGTTCCAAAAGGACAATGACCCCCAAACACACCTCAAAAGTGGTAAAGGAATGGCTAAATCAGGCTAGAATGAAGTTTTTAGAATGGCCTTCCTAAAATCCTGACTTAAACATGTGGACAATGCTGAAGAAACAAGTCCATGTCAGAAAAGCAACAAATTTAGCTGAACTGCACCAATTTGGTCAAGAAGAGTGGTCAAGAATTGAAGCAGAAGCTAGTGGATGGCTACCAAAAGCGCCTTATTGCAGTGAAACTTGCCAAGGTACATGTAAGCAAATATTAACATTGCTGTACGTATACTTTTGACCCAGTTGAGCCATAATAATTTCATAAAAGAACCAAACTTCATGAATGTTTTTTGTGTGAGCAACAAGTATGTGCGCCAATCACTACATCACAAAACAATAAGAGTTGTAGAAATTATTGGAAACTCAAGACATTATTGTCACGACGAGGGGGTTTTCGCAACTTACTGCGAGGCTTGTTCTCCCGGGATTCAATCGGACTTTTCTGGATATAGTTAGCAGGTAGGAACATATTTATTATTAATCTAACTACACAGGACAAAAGACAGGGACTAAAACAAAAGGAAAGCGTGCCGATTGCACGAGAGGCTAAGGAACATAAAACTCAACGCAGGAAACATACGCTAACACTGAGACCGAACTATGGACATAGAAAACAACGAAACAAACTATGGCATGGAACGAACAAGACTTTCTGCGGCATGAATGAAGCAATGGCATGAAACGAGCATGAAAAGAGCAATGGTAAATGGGTTGTACTTGTATAGCGCTTTTCTACCCCTTTTTAAGGCTGTCGCCACCCGACTAACTGGCAAAGACAGGCTTTAATAATAGCCTCTTAATTAGAGCAACAAACAGAAAACTACAAAAACAAAATCCAGACCACAAATCATGACAATGATGTTCTTAACAAGTGTTTGTAAATTTTTGACCATGAAAGGGACGGCGTGGCGCAGTGGAAGAGTGGCCGTGCGCAACCCGAGGGTCCCTGGTTCAAATCCCACCTACTACCAACCTCGTCACGTCCGATGTGTCCTGAGCAAGACACTTCACCCTTGCTCCTGATGGGTGCTGGTTGGCGCCTTGCATGGCAGCTCCCTCCATCAGTGTGTGAATGTGTGTGTGAATGGGTAAATGTGGAAGTAGTGTCAAAGCGCTTTGAGTACCTTGAAGGTAGAAAAGCGCTATACAAGTACAACCCATTTGATCTGTATATACTAACCCCATTTCTATATGAGTTGGGAAATTGTGTTGGATGTAAATATAAACAAATCCTTTTCAACCCATATTCAGTTGAATGCACTACGAAGACAAGATATTTGATGTTCAAACTCATAAACTTGATTTTTATTTAAAAAAAAAATAATAATTAACTTAGAATTTCATGGCTGCAACACGTGCCAAAGTAGTTGGGAAAGGGCATGTTCACCACTGTGTTACATCACATTTTCTTTTAACAACACTCAATAAACGTTTGGGAATTTAGGAAACTAATTGTTGAAGCTTTGAAAGTGGAATTATTTCTCATTCTTGTTTTATGTAGAGCTTCAGTCGTTCAACAGTCCGAGGTCTCCGCTGTTGTATTTTACGCTTCATAATGCGCCACACATTTTCCATGGGAGACAGGTCTGGACTGCAGGCGGGCCAGGAAAGTACCCGCACTCTTTTATTTACGAAGCCACGCTTTTGTAACACGTGCTGAATGTGGCTTGGCATTGTCTTGCTGAAATAAACAGGGGCGCCCAGGAAAAAGACGGCGCTTAGATGGCAGCATATGTTGTTCCAAAACCTGTATGTACCTTTCAGCATTAATGGTGCCTTCACAGATGTGAAAGTTACCCATGCCTTGGGAACTAATGCACCCCCGTACCATCACAGATGCTGGCTTTTGAACTTTGCGTCGATAACAGTCTGGATGATTCGCTTCCCCTTTGGTCCGGATGACACAATGTGGAATATTTCCAAAAACTATTTGAAATGTGGACTCGTCAGACCACAGAACACTTTTCCACTTTGCATCAGTCCATCTTAGATGATCTCAGGCCCAGAGAAGCCGGCGGCGTTTCTGGATGTTGTTGATAAATGGCTTTCGCTTTGCATTGTAGAGCTTTAACTTGCACTTAAAGATGTAGCGATCAACTGTATTTAGTGACAGTGGTTTTATGAAGTGTTCCTGAGCCCATGTGGTGATATCCTTTAGAGATTGATGTCGGTTTTTGATACAGTGCCATCTGAGGGATTGAAGATCACGGTCATTCAATGTTGGTTTTTGCCCATGCCGCTTACGTGGAGTGATTTCTCCAGATTCTCTGAACCTTTTGATGATATTATGGAGCGTAGATGTTGAAATCCCTACATTTCTTGCAATTGCACTTTGAGAAACGTTGTTCTTAAACTGTTTGACTATTTGCTCACGCAGTTGTGGACAAAGAGGTGTACCTCGCCCCATCCTTTCTTGTGAAAGACTGAGCATTTTTTTGGGAAGCTGTTTTATACCCAATCATGGCACCCACCTGTTCCCAATTAGCCTGCACACCTGTGGGATGTTCCAAATAAGTGTTTGATGAGCATTCCTCAACTTTATCAGAATTTTTTGCCACCTTTCCCAACTTCTTTGTCACGTGTTGCTGGCATCAAATTCTAAAGTTAATGATTATTTGGAAAAAATAAAAATGTTTTTTTAGTTTGAACATCAAATATGTTGTCTTTGTAGCATATTCAACTGAATATGGGTTGAAAATTATTTGCAAATCATTGTATTCTGTTTATATTTACATCTAACACAATTTCCCTACTCATATGGAAACAGGGTTTGTATATACATATATTTATACAAAGCCCGGCCCCCGGCCACATTTGTTTAACCCAATCCGGCCCCTGAGTCGAAAACTTTGGCGACCCCTGATCTACATCGACAACATGATTTCACTGATTGGCCAAACAGGACAGATTCAAAACAAAAAAAACAATAATTTTTTTAATTTATTTTTTTTAATCGATTAATAATCGTTACAAACGAAAATCACGATTCATTTGAAAATAAATTTTTTTGACACCACTTCTTTTTCCATTCACAGTCACTTGCTGTAGTAAAAAAAAAAAAAGTAGCGTCAAATTCACAGGGCCAGTTTTTTTCTGTCAAATGTACAGATTTTTATTTCACACTAAATAAAAATGTTCACATTTTATTATTGTTGTTGTTGGCCCTGTGAAGTCAAACCTCAATTTAATGTGGCACTCCTTGGACAGCAAACTGTTTGATTCTTGTTTGAATGGAGGACACACACACACACACACACACACACACACTTGCACAGCCAGTGTTTATGGTCACGCACCTGTCAAATGGCGTACGCAGGTGAAGAAGGTGAAAATACTCTTGAAAGTAAAAACCCTTGAACACAAAAAGCACAACGACGTTTTCTACAGAGTGGCGATCACATTTCACACACAAGATTCATCAGGGAAGAGGACGACGCACACGTCGGAGGATTAGTGCCTGGATTGGCTACATTTATCCCCCCTGGCCCCGTCTGCCTTGATCCCTGTCTGTATGTAAGTGTGTGTGTGTGTGTGTGTGTGTGTGTGTGTGTGTGTGTGTGTGTGTGTGTGTGTGTGTGTGTGTGTGTGTGTGTGTGTGTTGGCCTGACGCGGCGGGTATGGTTACACGAGGCTGCAGCAGGCAGTCTTGTGCTTGTGGGACTGAATGTAGTCCTGGATCTGGAACTTGGGCTCGTGAGGCTGCTGGCTGTGTCTGTGCTTCAGTTCCCTGGGGGACAAACACAAGACAGGAAGTCACATTTTGGCTGTGCGGCGCACAGCGGGAGCTCTGCGTGCCGGGGTGGAATCCAAACGTGAAAGGCTGGGCAGGGACCTTGGACTTCATCTAAGTGTTTTATAGAGAGTGACCCCAGCATAAAGTGTTTTATAGAGACTGACCCCGGCATTAAGTGTTTTATAGAGACTGGCCCCGGCATTGAGTGTTTTATAGAGACTGGCCCCGGCATTAAGTGTTTTATAGAGACTGGCCCCAGCATTATGTGTTTTATAGAGACTGGCCCCAGCATTATGTGTTTTATAGAGACTGGCCCCGGCATTAAGTGTTTTATAGGGACTGGCCCCAGCATTATGTGTTTTATAGAGACTGGCCCCGGCATTAAGTGTTTTATAGAGACTGGCCCCAGCATTATGTGTTTTATAGAGACTGGCCCCGGCATTAAGTGTTTTATAGGGACTGGCCCCAGCATTAAGTGTTTTATAGAGACTGGCCCCAGCATTAAGTGTTTTATAGGGACTGGCCCCAGCATTAAGTGTTTTATAGAGACTGGCCCCAGCATTAAGTGTTTTATAGAGACTGGCCCCGGCATTAAGTGTTTTATAGAGACTGGCCCCAGCATTATGTGTTTTATAGAGTCTGGCCCCAGCATTAAGTGTTTTATAGAGACTGGCCCCAGCATTAAGTGTTTTATAGAGACTGGCCCCGGCATTAAGTGTTTTATAGAGACTGACCCCAGCATAAAGTGTTTTATAGAGACTGACCCCGGCATTAAGTGTTTTATAGAGACTGACCCCAGCATAAAGTGTTTTATAGAGACTGGCCCCGGCATTAAGTGTTTTATAGAGACTGACCCCAGCATAAAGTGTTTTATAGAGACTGGCCCCGGCATTAAGTGTTTTATAGAGACTGACCCCAGCATTAAGTGTTTTATAGGGACTGGCCCCAGCATTAAGTGTTTTATAGAGACTGGCCCCAGCATTAAGTGTTTTATAGAGACTGGCCCCGGCATTAAGTGTTTTATAGAGACTGGCCCCAGCATTATGTGTTTTATAGAGTCTGGCCCCAGCATTAAGTGTTTTATAGAGACTGGCCCCAGCATTAAGTGTTTTATAGAGACTGGCCCCGGCATTAAGTGTTTTATAGAGACTGACCCCAGCATAAAGTGTTTTATAGAGACTGACCCCGGCATTAAGTGTTTTATAGAGACTGGCCCCAGCATTAAGTGTTTTATAGAGAGTGACCCCAGCATTAAGTGTTTTATAGAGACTGGCCCCAGCATTAAGTGTTTTATAGAGACTGACCCCGGCATTAAGTGTTTTATAGAGACTGGCCCCGGCATTAAGTGTTTTATAGAGACTGGCCCCGGCATTAAGTGTTTTATAGAGACTGGCCCCGGCATTAAGTGTTTTATAGAGACTGGCCCCGGCATTAAGTGTTGTATAGAGACTGGCCCCAGCATTAAGTGTTTTATAGAGACTGGCCCCAGCATTAAGTGTTTTATAGAGACTGGCCCCAGCATTAAGTGTTTTATAGAGACTGGCCCCGGCATTAAGTGTTTTATAGAGACTGGCCCCAGCATTAAGTGTTTTATAGAGACTGGCCCCAGCATTAAGTGTTTTATAGAGACTGGCCCCAGCATTAAGTGTTTTATAGAGACTGGCCCCAGCATTAAGTGTTTTATAGAGACTGGCCCCAGCATTAAGTGTTTTATAGAGACTGGCCCCAGCATTAAGTGTTTTATAGAGACTGGCCCCGGCATTAAGTGTTTTATAGAGACTGGCCCCAGCATTAAGTGTTTTATAGAGACTGGCCCCAGCATTAAGTGTTTTATAGAGACTGGCCCCGGCATTAAGTGTTTGATAGAGACTGACCCCAGCATTAAGTGTTTTATAGAGACTGGCCCCAGCATTAAGTGTTTTATAGAGACTGGCCCCAGCATTAAGTGTTTTATAGAGACTGGCCCCAGCATTAAGTGTTTTATAGAGACTGGCCCCAGCATTAAGTGTTTTATAGAGACTGGCCCCAGCATTAAGTGTTTTATAGAGACTGGCCCCAGCATTAAGTGTTTTATAGAGACTGGCCCCAGCATTAAGTGTTTTATAGAGACTGGCCCCGGCATTAAGTGTTTTATAGAGACTGGCCCCAGCATTAAGTGTTTTATAGAGACTGGCCCCAGCATTAAGTGTTTTATAGAGACTGGCCCCGGCATTAAGTGTTTGATAGAGACTGACCCCAGCATTAAGTGTTTTATAGAGACTGGCCCCGGCATTAAGTGTTTTATAGAGACTGGCCCCAGCATTAAGTGTTTTATAGAGACTGGCCCCGGCATTAAGTGTTTTGTAGAGACTGGCCCCGGCATTAAGTGTTTTGTAGGGACTGGCCCCGGCATTAAGTGTTTTATAGAGACTGGCCCCGGCATTAAGTGTTTTATAGAGACTGGCCCCGGCATTAAGTGTTTTATAGAGACTGGCCCCGGCATTAAGTGTTTTATAGAGACTGGCCCCAGCATTAAGTGTTTTATAGAGACTGGCCCCAGCATTAAGTGTTTTATAGAGACTGGCCCCGGCATTAAGTGTTTTATAGAGACTGGCCCCAGCATTAAGTGTTTTATAGAGACTGGCCCCAGCATTAAGTGTTTTATAGAGACTGGCCCCGGCATTAAGTGTTTTATAGAGACTGGCCCCAGCATTAAGTGTTTTATAGAGACTGGCCCCAGCATTAAGTGTTTTATAGAGACTGGCCCCGGCATTAAGTGTTTTATAGAGACTGACCCCGGCATTAAGTGTTTTATAGAGACTGGCCCCGGCATTAAGTGTTTTATAGAGACTGGCCCCAGCATTAAGTGTTTTGTAGAGACTGGCCCCAGCATTAAGTGTTTTGTAGAGACTGGCCCCAGCATTAAGTGTTTTATAGAGACTGGCCCCGGCATTAAGTGTTTTATAGAGACTGACCCCAGCATTAAGTGTTTTATAGAGACTGGCCCCAGCATTAAGTGTTTTATAGAGACTGGCCCCGGCATTAAGTGTGTGATGTGTATGTTTATCAGTGTGTACTGACAATAGGAGAGGAACACACCTGTGTCAAATTGCCCCGCCCCCCTGCAAATATTCTAATAAGACATTTGTGCCGTTAACACTTCTTGTCTGTGATACTTTTTATGTTAATACTATTTTATACTTATGTTATTTTTTGTACCTTTTATGGTATTAATGTGTTATACTTTTTATGTTATTAAAGGCCTACAGAAACCCACTACTACCGACCACGCAGTCTTATATTTTACCGTATTTCCTTGAATTGCCGCCGGGGCGCTAATTAATTTAAAACGTCTTCTCACTCCTGCCCTTACCAAAGGCATGCGGTAAAAGTAAGCATGTTCATGTTTTATACTTTTTATGTCATTCATGTTTTATACTTTTTATGTTATCCATATTTTATACTTTTTATGTTATGTTTTAAACATTTTATGTTATTCATGTTTTATCCTTTTTCTGTTATGTTTTATACTTTTTGTGACTCTTGTTTTATACTTTTTGTTATTCATATTTTATGCTTTTTATGTTGTAAACTTTGTATCTTATTTATGTTGTTTACTGTTTGTTATTCATGTTTTATACTTTTTATGTCATTCATGTTTTATACTTTTTATGTTATCCATGTTTTATACTTTTTATGTTATGTTTTAAACTTTTTATGTTATTCATGTTTTATACTTTTTATGTTATGTTCTATACTTTTTGTGACTCGTGTTTTATACTTTTTTTATTCATGTTTTATGTTGTTCATGTTGTAAACTTTGTATCTTATTTATGTTGTTTACTTTTTATGTTATGAATGTTTTATACTTTTTATGTCATTCATGTTTTATACTTTTTATGTTATCCATGCTGCGATGAGGAGGCGACTTGTCCAGGCTGTACCCCGCCTTCCACCCGATTGTAGCTGAGATAGGCACCAGCTCCCCCGTGACCCCAAAGGGAATAAGCGGTAGATAATGGATGGATGGATGTTATCCATGTTTTATACTTTTTATGTTAATCATGTTGTCAACTTTTTATCTTATTTATGTTGTATACTTTGTATGTCATTCATGTTTTATACTTTTTTAATCATCCATGTTTTATACCTTTTATGTTATGTTTTTATACTTTTTATGTTCCGCCCGATTGTAGCTGAGATAGGCGCCAGCGCCCCCCGCGACCCCAAAAGCGAATAAGCGGTAGAAAATGGATGGATGGATGTTATGTTTTATACGTTTTATGTTATTCATGTTTTATGCTTTTTATGTCATTCATGTTATATACTTTTTATCCTATTCATGTTTTATA
This sequence comes from Nerophis ophidion, assembly GCF_033978795.1. Lineage (NCBI taxonomy): Eukaryota > Metazoa > Chordata > Actinopteri > Syngnathiformes > Syngnathidae > Nerophis > Nerophis ophidion. The sequence goes on along the minus strand of NC_084633.1, from coordinate 34,921,433 downwards.
CTTTTTATGTTATTTATGTTTTATAATTTTTTCTTGTTTATGTTTTATACTTTTTGTTATTCAGGTTTGAATACTTTTTATGTTATTGTTGTTTTTATGTTATTCATGTTTTTATGTTATTCATGTTTTATACTTTTTATGTCATTCATGTTTTATGCTTTATATGTTATTGTATTGTTGTTTTTATGTTATTCATGTTTTTATGTTATTCATGTTTTATACTTTTTATGTCATTCATGTTTTATACTTTATATGTTATCCATGTTTTATTCTTTGTATGTTATGTTTGACACTTTTTATGTTATGTTTAATACTTTATGTTATTCATGTTTTATACTTTTTGGGTTATTCATGTTTTACATTGTTTATGTCATTCATGTTTTATACTTTTTATCTTATTCAGGTTTTATACTTTTTATCTTATTCATGTTTTATACTTTTTTCTTATTTATGTTTTATACTTTTTGCTATTCACATTTTATACTTTTTATGGTATTGATTTATAGTTTTTATGTTATTCATGTTTAATACTTTTTGGTATTGATTTATACTTTTTATGTTATTCATGTTTTATACTTAATATTATTCATGTTTCATACTTTTTATTTTGTTCATGTTATATACTTTTTGTTATTCGTTTTTTATACTTTGTGTTATTGTTTTATACATTGTATGTTATTCATGTTTTATACTTGTATTAAAAAAGTACCACTGACACACAAACACACTCAGTGTGGTGAAATTATCCTCTGCATTTGACCCATCCCCTTGTTCTATCCCCTGGGAAGTGAGGGGAGCAGTGAGCAGCAGCGGTGGCTGTGCTCGGGAATCATTTTGATGATTTAACCCCCGATGCTGAGTGCCAAGTGGCATATAGAACATTCTATCTATGCCAAGTGGCATATAGAACATAAAGTAAGCAGATATTAACAGTAAATACTAACACTAGATTAAAAATCCATTATGTTTCGTGTATCAGAAGAGTTTTTGTTCAATTAAAGCCATTGTTGATTTTCTGAGGTTCCTCTTTATTTAGAAACGTAGCCAAAGGTTTTGAGTCCATGTTGGCGAGTCGATGTGATATCACTCATGTGAGAGCGAGGTGCGGTGGCAGTGTAATATTTCCAGTGTAAACATGACATGATGTTATTGCCCACACTCCCGTGTCATGGCAACATTTCATGGCGGCACCAATGAAAAGATTGTTTTAACAGCAAACATCCTTTGTTGTTCCCACTTTTGTCTCGTCATGAAAACATTTATTTAAAAATGTGATGGATGGATGGAAACCATCCATACACGCCAACAATACCCCATTTACCTTTGGTGACTCCAATATTAACAAGTAATAGTGATATTGTTATTATAAATATGAACAAGTATGAGTCATATTGTTATTAGAAATATTAACACATATTAGTGATATTGTTATTATAAATATTAACAAGTATTAGTCATAATGTTATTATAAATATTAACACATATTATCCATCCATCCATTTCCTACCACTTATTCCCTTTTGGGGTAACATTAGTCATATTGTTTTTATAAATATGAACAAGTATTAGTCATATTGTCATTATAAATATTAACAAATATAAGTGATATTGTTATTATAAATATTAACAAGTATTAGTGATATTGTTATAAATATGAAAAAGTATTAGTGACACTATTATAAATATTAACAAGTATTAGTGATATTGTTATTATAAATATCAACAAGTATTAGTGATATTGTTATTATAAATATCAACAAGTATTAGACATATTATTTGTATAAATATTAACAAGTATTAGTCATATTGTTATAAATTTAACATTAGTCATATTATTTTTATAAATATGAACAAGTATTAGTCATATTGTCATTATAAATACTAACAAATATTAGTGATATTGTTATTATAAATATTAACAAGTATTAGTGATATCGTTATTATAAATATTAATGATATGGATATTATAAATATTAACAAGTATTGGTGATATTGTTATTATAAATATTAACAAGTATTAGTGATATTGTTATAAATATGAAAAAGTATTAGTGACATTATTACAAATATTAACAAGTATTAGTGATATTGTTATTATAAATATTAACAAGTATTGGTGATATTATAAATATGAAAAAGTATTACTGATATTATTATTATTATTAACAAGCATGAGTGATATTGTTATAATAAACATTAACACGTATTAGTGATATTATTATAAATATTAACAAGTATTAGTGATATTGTTATTATATATATGAAAAAGTATTACTGATATTATTATAAATCTTAACAAGCATTAGTAATATTATCATAAACATTAACACATATTAGTGATACTATTATAAATATTAAGTATTACTGATATTATTATAAATATTAACAAGTATTAGTCATATTGTTATTATACATATTAACAAGTATTAGTGATGTTATTATAAATATTAACAAATATTACTCATATTAATATGGATATTGACAAATATTAATGTTTTATACATATTAACAAGTATTAGTGATATTGTTATTATAAACATTAACAAGTATTAGCGATACTGTTATAAATAGAGTATTACTGATTTGTTATTATGAATATTAACAATCCTCAATCCCACCAACACGTCTTTCTTTGAGGAAGCGGTGCCTGGGGAATCTGTAGTGGACTCTCCTATTTCTGGGGCTGAGGTCGCTGAGGTAGTTAAAAAGCTCCTTGGCGGCAAGGCCCCGGGGGTGGATGAGATCCGCCCGGAGTTCCTTAAGGCTCTGGATGCTGTGGGGCTGTCTTGGTTGACAAGACTCTGCAGCATCGCGTGGACATCGGGGGCGGTACCTCTGGATTGGCAGACCGGGGTGGTGGTCCCTCTCTTTAAGAAGGGGGACCGGAGGGTGTGTTCCAACTATCGTGGGATCACACTCCTCAGCCTTCCCGGTAAGGTTTATTCAGGTGTACTGGAGAGGAGGCTTCGCCGGATAGTCGAACCTCGGATTCAGGAGGAACAGTGTGGTTTTCGTCCTGGTCGTGGAACTGTGGACCAGCTCTATACTCTCGGCAGGGTTCTTGAGGGTGCATGGGAGTTTGCCCAACCAGTCTACATGTGCTTTGTGGACTTGGAGAAGGCATTCGACCGTGTCCCTCGGGAAGTCCTGTGGGGAGTGCTCAGAGAGTATGGGGTATCGGACTGTCTTATTGTGGCAGTCCGCTCTCTGTATGATCAGTGCCAGAGCTTGGTCCGCATTGCTGGCAGTAAGTCGGACACGTTTCCAGTGAAGGTTGGACTCCGCCAAGGCTGTCCTTTGTCACCGATTCTGTTCATAACTTTTATGGACAGAATTTCTAGGCGCAGCCAAGGCGTTGAGGGGTTCCGGTTTGGTGGCCACGGGATTAGGTCTCTGCTTTTTGCAGATGATGTAGTCCTGATGGCTTCATCTGGCCGGGATCTTCAGCTCTCACTGGATCGGTTCGCAGCCGAGTGTGAAGCGACCGGAATGAGAATCAGCACCTCCAAGTCCGAGTCCATGGTTCTCGCCCGGAAAAGGGTGGAGTGCCATCTCCGGGTTGGGGAGGAGACCCTGCCCCAAGTGGAGGAGTTCAAGTACCTAGGAGTCTTGTTCACGAGTGGGGGAAGAGTGGATCGTGAGATCGACAGGCGGATCGGTGCGGCGTCTTCAGTAATGCGGACGTTGTATCGATCCGTTGTGGTGAAGAAGGAGCTGAGCCGGAAGGCAAAGCTCTCAATTTACCGGTCGATCTACGTTCCCATCCTCACCTATGGTCATGAGCTTTGGGTCATGACCGAAAGGATAAGATCACGGGTACAAGCGGCCGAAATGAGTTTCCTCCGCCGGGTGGCGGGGCTCTCCCTTAGAGATAGGGTGAGAAGCTCTGCCATCCGGGAGGAACTCAACGTAAAGCCGCTGCTCCTCCACATCGAGAGGAGCCAGATGAGGTGGTTCGGGCATCTGGTCAGGATGCCACCCGAACGCCTCCCTAGGGAGGTGTTTAGGGCACGTCCAGCTGGTAGGAGGCCACGGGGAAGACCCAGGACACGTTGGGAAGACTATGTCTCCCGGCTGGCCTGGGAACGCCTCGGGATCCCCCGGGAAGAGCTAGACGAAGTGGCTGGAGATAGGGAAGTCTGGGCTTCCCTGCTTAGGCTGCTGCCCCCGCGACCCGACCTCGGATAAGCGGAAGATGATGGATGGATGGATGGATGGATGGAATATTAACAAGTATTTGTAATATTGTTATTATAAATATTAACAAGTATTAGTTATTTTATATTAACTATTAACAAATATTAGTGATACTATTATAAATATTAAGTATTAGTAATTTTATTATAAATATCAACAAGTATTAGTGATATTGTTATTATAAATATCAACAAGTATTAGACATATTATTTGTATAAATATTAACAAGTATTAGTCATATGGTTATAAATATTAACAGGTATTAGTCATATTATTATAAATGTAACATTAGTCATATTATTTTTATAAATATGAACAAGTATTAGTCATATTGTCATTATAAATATGAACAAATATTAGTGATATTGTTATTATAAATATTAACAAGTATTAGTGATATCGTTATTATAAATATTAATGATATGGATATTATAAATATTAACAAGTATTAGTGATATTGTTATTATAAATATTAACAAGTATTAGTGATATTGTTATAAATATGAAAAAGTATTAGTGACATTATTACAAATATTAACAAGTATTAGTGATATTGTTATTATAAATATTAACAAGTATTGGTGATATTGTTATTATAAATATGAAAAAGTATTACTGATATTATTATTATTATTAACAAGCATGAGTGATATTGTTATAATAAACATTAACACGTATTAGTGATATTATTATAAATATTAACAAGTATTAGTGATATTGTTATTATATATATGAAAAAGTATTACTGATATTATTATAAATATTAACAAGCATTAGTAATATTATCATAAACATTAACACATATTAGTGATACTATTATAAATATTAAGTATTACTGATATTATTATACATATTAACAAGTATTAGTCATATTGTTATTATACATATTAACAAGTATTAGTGATGTTATTATAAATATTAACAAATATTACTCATATTAATATGGATATTGACAAATATTAATGTTTTATACATATTAACATAACATATACATATTAACATAACCGGTAAGGTTTATTCAGGTGTACTTGAGAAGAGGCTACGTCGGATAGTCGAACCTCGGATTCAGGAGGAACAGTGTGGTTTTCGTCCTGGTCGTGGAACTGTGGACCAGCTCTATACTCTCGGCAGGGTTCTTGAGGGTGCATGGGAGTTTGCCCAACCAGTCTACATGTGCTTTGTGGACTTGGAGAAGGCATTCGACCGTGTCCCTCGGGAAGTCCTGTGGGGAGTGCTCAGAGAGTATGGGGTATCGGACTGTCTTATTGCGGCGGTCCGTTCCCTGTACGATCAGTGTCAGAGCTTGGTCCGCATTGCCGGCAGTAAGTCGAACACATTTCCAGTGAGGGTTGGACTCCGCCAAGGCTGTCCTTTGTCACCGATTCTGTTCATAACTTTTATGGACAGAATTTCTAGGCGCAGTCAAGGCGTTGAGGGGTTCCGGTTTGGTAACCGCAGGATTAGGTGTCTGCTTTTTGCAGATGATGTGGTCCTGATGGCTTCATCTGACCGGGATCTTCAGCTCTCACTGGATCGGTTCGCAGCCGAGTGTGAAGCGACCGGAATGAGAATCAGCACCTCCAAGTCCGAGTCCATGGTTCTCGCCCGGAAAAGGGTGGAGTACCATCTCCGGGTTGGGGAGGAGACCCTGCCCCAAGTGGAGGAGTTCAAGTACCTAGGAGTCTTGTTCACGAGTGAGGGAAGAGTGGATGGTGAGATCGACAGGCGGATCGGTGCGGCGTCTTCAGTAATGCGGACGTTGTACCGGTCCGTTGTGGTGAAGAAGGAGCTGAGCCGGAAGGCAAAGCTCTCAATTTACCGGTCGATCTACGTTCCCATCCTCACCTATGGTCATGAGCTTTGGGTCATGACCGAAAGGATAAGATCACGGGTACAAGCGGCCGAAATGAGTTTCCTCCGCCGTGTGGCGGGGCTCTCCCTTAGAGATAGGGTGAGAAGCTCTGCCATCCGGGAGGAACTCAAAGTAAAGCCGCTGCTCCTTCACATCGAGAGGAGCCAGATGAGGTGGTTCGGGCATCTGGTCAGGATGCCACCCGAACGCCTCCCTAGGGAGGTGTTTAGGGCACGTCCAACCGGTAGGAGGCCACGGGGAAGACCCAGGACACGTTGGGAAGACTATGTCTCCCGGCTGGCCTGGAAACGCCTCGGGATCCCCCGGGAAGAGCTAGACGAAGTGGCTGGGGAGAGGGAAGTCTGGGTTTCCCTGCTTAGGCTGTTGCCCCCGCGACCCGACCTCGGATAAGCGGAAGATGATGGATGGATGGATGGACATATTAACAAGTATTAGTGATATTGTTATTATAAATATTAACAAGTATTAGCGATACTGTTATAAATATTGAGTATTACTGATTTGTTATTATGAATATTAACAAGTATTTGTAATATTGTTATTATAAATATTAACAAGTATTAGTTATTTTATATTAACTATTAACAAATATTAGTGATACTATTATAAATATTAAGTATTAGTAATTTTATTATAAATATCAACAAGTATTAGTGATATTGTTATTATAAATATCAACAAGTATTAGACATATTATTTGTATAAATATTAACAAGTATTAGTCATATGGTTATAAATATTAACAGGTATTAGTCATATTATTATAAATGTAACATTAGTCATATTATTTTTATAAATATGAACAAGTATTAGTCATATTGTCATTATAAATATTAACAAATATTAGTGATATTGTTATTATAAATATTAACAAGTATTAGTGATATCGTTATTATAAATATTAATGATATGGATATTATAAATATTAACAAGTATTAGTGATATTGTTATTATAAATATTAACAAGTATTAGTGATATTGTTATAAATATGAAAAAGTATTAGTGACATTATTACAAATATTAACAAGTATTAGTCATATTGTCATTATAAATATTAACAAATATTAGTGATATTGTTATTATAAATATTAACAAGTATTAGTGATATCATTATTATAAATATTAATGATATGGATATTATAAATATTAACAAGTATTAGTGATATTGTTATTATAAATATGAACAAGTATTAGTGATATTGTTATAAATATGAAAAAGTATTAGTGACATTATTACAAATATTAACAAGTATTAGTGATATTGTTATTATAAATATTAACAAGTATTGGTGATATTGTTATTATAAATATGAAAAAGTAGTACTGATATTATTATTATTATCAACAAGCATGAGTGATATTGTTATAATAAACATTAACACGTATTAGTGATATTATTATAAATATTAACAAGTATTAGTGATATTATTATAAATATTAACAAGCATTAGTAATATTATCGTAAACATTAACACATATTAGTGATACTATTATAAATATTAAGTATTACTGATATTATTATAAATATTAACACGTATTAGTCATATTGTTATTATACATATTAACAAGTATTAGTGATGTTATAAATATTAACAACTATTACTCATATGATTATGGATATTGACAAATATTAATGTTTTATACATATTAACAAGTATTAGTGATATTGTTATTATAAACATTAACAAGTATTAGCGATACTGTTATAAATATTGAGTATTACTGATTTGTTATTATGAATATTAACAAGTATTTGTAATATTGTTATTATAAATATTAACAAGTATTAGTTATTTTATATTAACTATTAACAAATATTACTGATACTATTATAAATATTAAGTATTAGTAATTTTATAATAAATATTAACAAGTATTAGTGATAGTGTTATTATAAGTGCTAACACAGACAAACTATATTATAAATAGCTTTAGTCACAGGCAGGATTCTCACAGGAAAAAGGCCAAAACACAACCTTATCTACTGAAAGTCATTAATGATCCAAATCTGCCGTCTCGGCTGTTTGACTCTTACCGACGTCCAATGGTGACTAAGTGGTTACTATGGTTACCAGTCATTTTAAAGTGGATAAAACGGACGTTTGCTTGTCTCCCCAGCACAGACCAGGACATCTGGTGTTTGACGTGCAAGTCAAAAGTGGATTCACATACTTGGCGACAGCCAGAAATGCCAGCTCCACGTTGATTCCCGTCTTGGCGCTGGTCTCCATGAAGGGAACACCATATTCCTGAAAAATACATCATTTCCGTCAGAACCACCCGTTATGTTTCTTTCTTCTTCCACTTCCTGTTTTACTTTGATCTTGCAGCCAAAGTGTCTCAGCGCTGTTCTCCACACCTGCTCCTGATTAGTGCTCCATGACCAAGGGGCTCACCTGCCTCTGATCACTAGACAGGAGTGTTTGTCTGGTTGATTGAATATTTTATTTAAGCATAGTGGTCACAAAAATACTGGGAAACTCCCTGAGCGTTCGGTAGAGCACATGCGAGCAACATCAGACGTGCACGCCCGTCTCTAACCTGACATAACGAATGAAATATCTTATTAGAATCAAAAGACAGCAGACATTTCCTGAGAACCTTCACTTGTTGCACAATGAGACGTAAGCATGGCATAAACTGTACATTCTTGTAACTTTCTGTCTGTGAAATATATCCTATAAAGTTATTTATATATTTATATATATATATATATATATATATATATATATATATATATATATATATATATATGTATATATATATTTATTTACATATATATATACACATATAAAACATACATATATATATGTATATATATACATATATACATATATACACATACATATATACATATATGTATACACATAAAACATACATATATACACATACATACATATATATACATATACATACATATATATATATATATATATATATATATATATACATATATATATACATAGATATAGATATATAAATAAATGTACATATATATACATTTATAAATATACATATACATATATACACGCACACATAAATATACATATATACACAGACATATACATATATATATACATACATACATATATACACATATACAGTATACATATATAAATATACACATATATATATATATATATACATATATACATACATATTAAAATATATGCAAACGGTGTTTGTATATATATATATATATATATATATATATATATATATATATATATATATATATATATATTCATCCATTTCCTACCGCTTATTCCCTTTTTTTGGGGTCGCGGGGGGCGCTGGCGCCTATCTCAGCTACAATCGGGCGGAAGGCGGGGTACACCCTGGACAAGTCGCCATCTCATCGCAGGGCCAACACAGATAGACAGACAACATTCACACTCACATTCACACACTAGGGCCAATTTAGTGTTGCCAATCAACCTATCCCCAGGTGCATGTCTTTGGAAGTGGGAGGAAGCCGGAGTACCCGGAGGGAACCCACGCATTCACGGGGAGAACATGCAAACTCCACACAGAAAGATCCCGAGCCTGGATTTGAACCCAGGACTGCAGGAACTTCGTATTGTGAGGCAGACGCACTAACCCCTCTGCCACCGTGAAGCCCATCATGTATATATATATATATATATATATATATATAAAATGTTGATATGACAGATGACAAAGAGTTGGTTTAATCCTGGTTTGTATGGCAAAAAATGGCCAGTTTCCTAGACAATAATGTATTTGTTGTGGTTTCTGGCCAACAATAAATCAAGTCGTGGATAGAATTCCTGCCGCCCTTAAAGCGTTGCGATGTACTTTTACAATAATTGACCAGTGTTGACAAACATAGTTTTATCTCTTGTGGCACAGTTTCAATCCTACAGAAAAAATTGTGCTTATTTTGGAAATCATTTGTACCCCTTTCAGAGATCCCATTTAGTTTCCCTAAAACCTTCACATGTTGCACAATGAGATGTAAGCATGGGATAAAGTGTACATTCCTCTTACTTTCTGTCCGTAAAATATATCTTTTTGCTTCTACTTTAGTATGGGGAACATATTTACCATGAATTAGTTGCTTATTAAAGTAACAAAGACTTAATTTAGAGTTATTTGCACAGTAGGGGAACATATTAGGGTTAGGGGTTAGGGATACTAATAAGCAATAATTCTGATGTTATTGAGGGAAGACTCTTGGTAAGAGCTGTCTGATAATGGCTTTTTTGCCGATATCCGATATTGTCCAACTCTTAATTACCGATACCGATATCAACCGATACCGATATACCCAGTCATGAAATGAACACATTATTATGCCAAATTTTGTTGTGATGACCCGCTTGATGCATCAAACAACTTAACAAGGTTTTCCAAAATAAATCAACTCAAGTTATGGAAAAAAAATGCCAACATGGCACTGCCATATTTATTATTTAAGTCACAAAGTGCATTATTTTTTTTTAACACGCCTCAAAACAGCAGCTTGGAATTTGGGACATGCTTTCCCGGAGAAAGCATGAGGAGGTTGATGTGGGTGGGGTCGGGGAGGGGGCTGTAGGGGCTAGTGGGGGGGGGGGTGTATATTGTATCGTCCCGGAAGAGTTAGTGCTGCAAGGGGTTCTGGGTATTTGTTCTGTTGTGTTACGGTGCGGATGTTCTGCCGAAATGTGTTTGTCATTCTTGTTTGGTGTGGGTTCACAGTGTGGCGCATATTTGTAGAAGTGTTAAAGTTGTTTAGACGGCCACCCTCAGTGTGACCTGTATGGCTGTCGACCAAGAATGCCTTGCATTCACTTGTATGTGTGAGAAGTCGTAGACATTATGTGATTGGGCCGGCACGCAAAGGCAGTGCCTTTAACGTTTATTGGCGCTCTGTACTCCTCCCTATGTTTGTGCACCACTCTGTACAGCGGCGTTTTATAAAGTAAAACATTTTACTTTTTGAAACCGATACCGATAATCTCCGATATCACATTTTAAGGCATTTATCAGCCGATAATATCGGCAGTCCGATATTATCGGACATCTCTACTCTTCGTTAATGGCTTACTGGTTTTATAATAAGGGCAATCAGAATAAGGTATTAATAAGTACTTAATAATGACTAATTAAGAGCCAATATGTGACAAATTTGCATGTTAATAAGCTATTAATTAATGTTGAATATGTGTGCCCCATACTAAAGTGTTGCCATCTTTTTGTTAGGAATGGATTGACTTTCACCAAGGTTTAGTGACAGTTGGTTATTTTGGAGCGCTGAGAGCTTCCTCGACTTGGAACTTTCCTGGCCTGAGATCAGGAGCGCTGAGTCATGGAGGAACAGGAACATTTCTAGGCAGCCAGTTTTGTCACACTGCTTTTTGTGCTGTCTAAAACAAAAACTAAACACTTCGACTGCCATAATTGTAACGTCAATACCATTTTAGTTAATATTCACAGCTACTTTTTCGCCGAGACTTTAAACCAGGGGTCACCAACGCGGTGCCCGCTGGTACCAGGTAGCCCGTAAAGACCAGATGAGTAGCCCGCTGTCCTGTTCTAAAAATAGCTCAAATAGCAGCACTTACCAGTGAGCTGCCTCTATTTTTTAAATTGTATTTATTTACTAGCAAGCTGGTCTCGCTTTGCTCGACATTTTTAATTCTAAGAGAAACAAAACTCAAATAGAATTTGAAAATCCAAGAAAATATTTTAAAGACTTGGTCTTCACTTGTTTAAATAAATTCGTTTATTTTTTTACTTTGCTTCTTATAACTTTCAGAAAATTTTTTTTAGAGAAAAAATATAACCTTAAAAATTATTTCAGGATTTTTAAACACATATACCTTTTAAATTCCTTCCTCTTCTTTCCTGACAATTTAAATCAATGTTCAAGTAAATTTATTTTTTTATTGTAAAAAACAATAAATACATTTAAATTTAATTCTTCATTTTAGCTTCTGTTTATTCGACGAAGAATATTTGTGAAATATTTCTTCAAACTCATGATTAAAATAAAAAAATATATATTCTGGCAAATCTAGAAAATCTGTAAAATAAATTTTAAATCTTATTTCAAAGTCTTTTGAATTTCTTTTAAAATTTTTGTTCTGGAAAATGTAGAAGAAATAATGATTTGTCTTTGTTAGAAATATAGCTTGGTACCATTTTTTATATATTCTAACAAAGTGCAGATTGGATTTTAACTTATTTAAAACATGTTATAAAAATTTTAAATTAATCTTAATCTGGAACAATTACTAATGATGTTCCAGAAATTATTTTTTAGATTTTTTCAAAAAGATTCGAATTAGCTAGTTTTTTTCTCTTCTTTTTTTCGGTTGAAATTTGAATTTTAAAGAGTCGAAATTGAAGATAAACTATGTTTCAAAATATTTTTCGTCTTTTCTCCTCTTTTAAACCGTTCAATTAAGTGTTTTATAATCATTTATTCTCTACAAAACACCTTCCGTAAAAGGAAAAAAAATGTACGACGGAATGACGGACAGAAATACCCATTTTTTTTAATATATAGATATATTTATTTAAGGTAAATTGAGCAAATTGGCTATTTTGGGCAATTTTTTTAAGTGTGTATCAAGCTGGTAGCCCTTCGCATTAATCAGTACCCAAGAAGTAGCTCTTGCTTTCAAAAAAGGTTGGTGACCCCGGTTTTAATCAGTATCCTTTGTGCAGTGACCTCTATGACTGCTTTAATATGGATTAGCAATCACTTCAGGGAGTCGGGGTCAGGACAGCAATTATGAGTTCGGGTGAGAGCCGGAGAAATAACAGATTGTCCAATTCCAGATTTTGTACGTTCAAGTGTCTATTGAAGACATGCATGAGTTTTTTTTGTGCGTATGGTTTCCTATTCAAAACAATTCCATTCATTATAGATCAAATAAAGTGACCACAATGCAACTAAATATAAACACAAGACTGCTACAGGATGAAGCAAAAACGATACTATATTATGTTTACAAAGCATCGTCGTAACGCGGTGACATTGTTGGTTTTACAAGCAGAGGAGCATGTTCGGCAGCGCACACGCACAGAGTACTTACAAGCAGACACAGTGTGTAGACAGAAAAGGGAGAATGGACGCATTTTGGTGTAAAAAGTCAAGATAAAGGTGAAGTTATAACACTGAAACGCCCTCAGGAAGAGCTGCTTTAAGACATGGCTAGCTAGATAGCAGCTAACATCCAGCCGCAGTGTTTTAGCTACTGCTAAATCACTAATCCTGGCCTCCATGGCGACAAATAAAATTACCGGGAGTTTCTTACACGTACCATTATCACTGGAGGGTGAGGAATAGCTTCACCGGCGTCACAATGTAAACAAATGCCATGGGTGGATCAATACCTAACGTCTACTGTAATGATACCAAGTACAGGAGCACATCCAATCCATACAACTATGATTACATCGATATTTTTTAGCATTGTTTTTATTCATAGTATGTTTATAAACTCAGTAAATACATGCCTGGACACATGAGGACTTTAAATATGACCAACGTATGATCCTGTAACTACTTGGTATCAGATCCATACCTAAATGTGTGGTATCATCCAAAACTAATGTAAAGTATCAAAGAAAAGGTAGGGCGGTATAGCTCAGTTGGTAGAGTGGCCACGCCAGCAACTTAGAATAGAATAGAATAGAAAGTACTTTATTGATCCCTGGGGGAAATTCACCACTGGAGGGTTCCTGGTTCGATCTCCGCTTCCGCCATCCTAGTTACTACCGTTGTGTCCTTGGGCAAGACACTTTACCCACCTGCTCCCACACTGGTTTAAATCATGTAACTTAGATATTGGGTTTCACAATGTAAAGCGCTTTGAGTCACAAGAGAAAAGCGCTATATAAATATAATCCACTTCACATTATTAAATTTTAACAGAAGTGTAGATAGAACATGTTGAAACGGAAAATAAGCGGATGTTAACAGTAAATGAGCAAGTGGATTAATAATACATTTTTTACAGTTTGTCCCTCATAATGTAGACTAGGGGTGCAACGGTACACAAAAATTTCGGTTCGGTACGTACCTCGGTTCAGAGGTCACGGTTCGGTTCATTTTCGGTACAGTAAGAAAACAACAAAATATACATTTTTTGGTTATTTATTTAACAAATTTGCTAAATCTTCCACCAAAAATATTTTCCTTAGTGGAATATTTGATGTCAAGTAATCGGAAACTTGGATAGGTCAATAATTCATAATAACATGGATTTTGATTCAATATTATGTTTTGAGCAATGACAGTTTGAAAGAAAAAAAAAACAGCTTTGTTTTATTAGTCAACGTTGCAACTTTTTCTAAATTACATTTAGCCTTTAAGCTTTTTTATTTCACTTTTGTTTTTGTTTATTTTAATAGTATTCTTAGAATGTGCCGTGGGCCTTTAAAACATTAGCTGTGGGGCACAAATGGCCCCTGGGGCACACTTTTGACACCCCTGCTATAGATAATAAAAAATTAAATCTGATAAATCTGTGGGTAAAAAACAGAGCTTGGCGAAGCATACGCGTTTATCATAACTCTCTCGCTCTCTCTGTCTCTGCCCTTCCCTCACGAATGTTGCTGCGAATACAATGTGTTTTCTTTTCAACCCCTTCTTAACCCTGAACGTAAATTGAAAATACACGCAACCCTAACTTAAAATGTCGGACATTTGAGGCGTTTAATAAACTCCACCCGGACAGCCCCGCAAAAGAGGACATATCCGCTGAAAAGAGGAGGTATGGTCAGTCTATCATAGCCCAGTCGTTGCTAGCATTCCGTGTGTTGTTGTTTTTTTGATTGATTGAAACTTTTATTAGTAGATTGCACAGTACAGTACATATTCCGTACAATTGACCACTAAATGGTAACACCCCAATAAGTTTTTCAACTTGTTTAAGTCGGGGTCCACGTAAATCAATTCATGGTGCCTCGGTGTGCATTGTTTACACAAGCGGTATAGCTCGGTTGGTAGAGCGGCCGTGCCAGCAACTTGAGGGTTGCAGGTTCGATTCCCGCTTCCGCCATCCTAGTCACTGCCGTTGTGTCCTTGGGCAAGACACTTTATCCACCTGCTCCCAGTGCCACCCACACTGGTTTAAATGTAATTTAGGTATTGGGTTTCACTATGTAAAGCGCTTTGAGTCACTAGAGAAAAGCGCTATATAAATATAATTCACTTCACTTCACAATGTGCGGTGCGCTACTTAATATGTACGTGTGGGACTCGTTCGGTACGGTTCAATCCAAATACACGTACCGTTACACCCCTAATGTAGACAAAATGACACAATATGTTACTGCAGACTAATTAGGGGTCTTTGTTTGTTTACTTATGACTAAAAGACAAGTTGTCTAGTATGTTCACCATTTTATTTAAGGACTAAATTACAATAATAAACATATGTTAAATGCACCCTAACATTTTTGGTTCAAACAAAGGCAATAATTCCATTTTTTTGTGGTCCCCTTTATTTACAAAAAGTATCAAAATACATTTTGGTACCGGAACCAAAATATTGGTTTTGGGACAACCCTAATGTACATCAGTGCATAGAATCTGAACATCCCAGCCTTAATTGATGTGATGACTAACATAAAGTAAATAGCATCACAACAATAATATGCGATACACTTTTAAGCACACAGCAAGTGATATTAAAGTGAGAGTAAAGTATTGTGCTGCCAATTAAATAACAGACAAGGAACTTTCTGCTGATGCGATGATGCATGGGTGTCAAACTCTGGCCCGCGGGCCAAATTTGGCCCTTGAGGCAATATCAAATTAACGTTAGAGCTGGCCCGCCCGTGTTATACAGCGTTGGTGCCGCATTCACCGCTAATACTTATACTTGCCAACCCTCCCGATTTTCCCGGAGACTCCTGAAGTTCAGTGCGCCTCCCGAAAATCTCCAAAGGCAACCATTCTCCCGAATTTTTCCGGATATCCACCCGGACCACAATATTGGGGGCGTGCCTTAAAACCACTGCCTTTAGCGTCCTCTACAACCTGTCGTCACGTCTGCTTTTCCTCCATACAAACATGTGGCTTTTACACACACTTAAGTCAACTTGGTCAACAGCCATACAGGTCACACTGAGGGTGGTTTTATAAACAACTTTAACACTGTTACAAATATGCGCCACGCTGTGAACCACACCAAACAAGAATGACGAACACATTTCGGGAGAACATCCGCACCGTAACACAACAGAACAAATACCCAGAATCCCTTGCAGCACTAACTCTTCCGGGACGCTACAATATACAACCCCCGCTACACCAAAGCCCCGCCCGCTCTTTGTTATTTTATTTTAAAATGTATCACTTTGTCACTGATGTGTTGAAATTGAAGTTTACTTTTTCAATATCATATCTGGTGATTTCTTCATTAAAGAAAGTAATTTTTAGAGGAGGAAGGGAAGGTGCACAGTAAGGTAAAAACAAACCTTGACTGAGATATATTTAGCAACTTTTTATTTTTTATTTTGTAAGAGTTTTTGACTTCTACCTCTTAAATATGCCTGGATCTGTTGCCAGATAGTACCTTTTTTCTTCCAAGTAATCTAAGTTGTGGTTGGATTACAAAACTCAAAACTAAATACAAATATATAAAACAAAATTAAATGTCCCTTTGATTGAAATGATTTTGAATGAAATATGTAGAATTTTGCAAATAGGGATTACTTAGCTCGGTTGGTAGAGCGGCCGTGCCAGCAACCTGAGGGTTGCAAGTTCGATTCAAGCCTCCGCCGTCCTAGTCACTGCCGTTGTGTCCTCGGCAAGACACTTTACCCACATGCTCCCAGTGCCACCCACGCTGGTTTAAATGTAATTTAGATATTGGGTTTCACTATGTGAAGCGCTTTGAGTCACTAGAGAAAAGCGCTATATAAATATAATTCACTTCACTTCACATTAGCCTGTGGAAAAAGTTAATGTTGATATTTACCTCAGAAGGATAGAAAAGAGGCATTATTTTATTTTATTTTTTAAATTTGATTTAATACACCATTGATGTTTTTTCGTTTGTTTTTTGAATGTTGAATGTGCACTATTAAGTTATATAAGCGTCGCTTGTTCCATATTCGGTGTTAAAGCAAATGAGTGTAGCAAACTGAGCAATAATGAACGTTTTATTCACGCACTTTCTCTTGCTACTTCAAAGGCTCGAATGTTGGATTCATTCATTATTGTTATTTTATTTTCAAATTTTTGAATTTTAGGGACGGCGTGGCGCAGTGGGGAGAGTGGCCGTGCGCAACCCGAGGGTCACTGGTTCAAATCCCACCTAGAACCAACCTTGTCACGTCCGTTGTGTCCTGAGCAAGACACTTCACCCTTGCTCCTGATGGGTGCTGGTTGGCGCCTTGCATGGCAGCTCCCTCCATCAGTGTGTGAATGTGTGTGTGAATGGGTAAATGTGGAAGTAGTGTCAAAGCGCTTTGAGTACCTTGAAGGTAGAAAAGCGCTATACAAGTACAACCCATTTATCATTTATCATTTAAATGTATTATTAGCCTGTGGAAAAAGTTTATTTTGATATTTACCTCAGAAGGATGCAAATAGAAAAGAGGCATTCCATTTTTATTTAAATTTCATTTGATATGCCATTGATATTTTTAATTATTATTATTATTATTATTTGAAACTGGATTTTGCATTTCACTATAAAGTTATAAAAGCCTTGCTTGTTCAATAGATAGATAGATAGTACTTTATTGATTCCTTCAGGAAAATTAAAATATTCAATGCAAAACTTGTTTGGGTCCTTATTAAAAGGTTCATTTGTTCAACCTTGGCCCGCAGCTTTGTTCAGTTTTAAATTTTTGGCCCACTCTGTATTTGACTTTGTCACCCATACGATGATGCGTTCCCTACCCCCCTCCAGTGTCGTAAAAGTGAACTACACTCCTCAAGCAACCCAAAGAGAGACAACCTTAGGTACATTTTGCTTATAACATGTTACAAGTACAGCTCTGCATAACATTGCCTCCTTACCAACATGAACCACAACACATAAAAGAAAGAACACCGTAAATTCCAAACTATAAGCCGCTACTTATTTGAACACCGACACAGTTTGCATTTAAATAAAGGAGTGACCACCCCGGTCAACAAAGTAAAGACTTTTATAAACAAGTGGTGACAACGTTCACGACACATCGCCTGCAGCAAAACATTAATTTTCTCCTTTGCTGTATAAAGTTTCTTTGAAACTTTACATTAGTTCTGGATGATACCACACATTTAGGTATCGATCCGATACCAAGTAGTTACAGGATCATACATTGGTCATATTCAAAGTCCTCATGTGTCCAGGGACATATTTCCTGACTTTATAAACATAATATGAATTTAAAAAAGGGAAAAACATTTTTTGTGATGATAAAAAATATCGATGTAATCATAGTAGTATCGACTAGATAGTTTCATTACAGTGGATGTCAGGTGTAGATCCACCCATGGTGTTTGTTTACATTGTGATGCCGGTGAGCTACTGCATCCTCTTACGGTGTGTAGTGAAGCATGTTTAGCTATTCCTCGTCCTCCAGTGATAACAGTACATGTAAGAAACTTACTTTATTTGTCGCCATGGAGACGAAAATTTGTGATTTAGAAGTAGCTAAAACAGCTAGCCATGTCTTAAAGCACCTCTTCCTGAGGGTGTTTCAGTGTTATAACTTCACCTTCATCTTTACTTTTTACACCAAAATGCGTCCATTCTCCCTTTTCTGTCTACACACTGTGTCTGCTTGTAAGTACTCTGTGCGTGTGCGCTGCCGAACATGCTCCTCTGCTTGTAAAACCAGAAATGTCATGACGTGAGTATAGTACCGTTTTTGATTCATTAATACCGCGATACTATACTAGTACCTGTAAACCGTACAAGCCTATAACACACTTAAGAGTTTTTAATGAGCAGCTTTTAGCTGTGGACTCCGGTCAATCTGCAGTTCTTGCTGCTTTTTATACGGAGGACTGCAACATTCTTCTAACTTGCCTTGAGTCTTGTGTGGGTATTAAGGGTCCAGCTCTAAAATGGTTCCAGTCATTTTAGACCAATGCTGCCCTTAAGTATGGTGTACCCCAAGATTCAGTTTTAGCACCAGTCCTCTCTTCTCTCGATCCCCTGGGTGCTGTTTTTAAAAAGGCACAATGTTTCTTTTCACCGTTTATAACAATCAGGTTGCTATGACGACTGCACAGGACTGTGTACATAATGTACAACAATGGTCGGGGGCCAATTGTGTTTACACTTAAACAACGATAATTGTATTTTATTCATCATTCTGTGACACTACTATTATTTTTGTTGTTGTTTTGATGCACTTTGGTAAACTGGGCTTGTTTTGAAATGTGCTAATAAAAAATAAATGACTGAACTGAGCTACTGGTTGTGCTACAGCGCCATCTTTTGGACGAGTTCGCTCACTTCGACAAGTGCTTATAACCGCCATTCAGTCTTGTGGCCGTCCATAGCGTTTCTACTCGTAGTGGTTCTTCATTCGTCCCTCTGAGCAACGTTGGTAAGTTTTACAATATAACTAAAACAATTCTTACTTACTCAAGCATCCCACGTGTGATGTCTGTAGGAGTGTTTTCATGAATATTTGTACACGCTATTACAATGTAATCAAGCTAGTGTCGTTAACATTTGTTACTATGTGTGTTTGTGTTAATATTAACATACAAACCCCAAAAGCAGTGAAGTTGTCACGTTGTGTAAATGGTAAATAAAAATTATTTGCAAATCCTTCTCAACCCATATTCAATTGAATAGACTGCAAATACAAGATATTCATAGTTCTAACTGGAAAACGTCTGTATTTTTTTGCAAATATTCGCTCATTTGAAATTTGATGCCTGCAGCAAGTTTAAAAAAAGCTGGCACAAGTGGCAAAAAAGACTGAGAACGTTGAGAAACGCTCGTCAAAGACTTATATGGAACATCCCACAGGTGAACAGGCTAATTGGGAACAGGTGGGTGCCATGGTTGGGCATAAAAGCAGCTTGAATGAAATGCTCAGTCATTCACAAACAAGGACGGAGTGAGGGTCACCACTTTGTCAACAAATGCCTGAGGAAATTGTTGAAGAACAACATTTCTCAATGAGTTATTGCAAGGAATTTAGGGATTTCACCATCTACGGTCTGTAATATCATCAAAACGTTGAGAGAATTTGGAGAAATCACTGCACGCGAGCGGCTAAGCCCGTGACCTTCGATCCCTCTGGCGGTACTGCGTCAAAAAGCGACATCAGTGTGTAAAGGATATCACCACATGGGCTCAGAAACACTTTAGAAAACCACTGTCAGTAATTACAGTTGGTCGCTACATCTGTAGGTCCAAGTTAAAACTCTACTATGCAAAGCCAAAGCCATTTATCAACAACACCCAGAAACGCCGCCGGCTTCGCTGGGCCCGAGCTCATCTAAAATGTACTGATGCAAAATGGAAAAGTGTTCAGCGGTCTGACGTGTCCACATTTCAAATTGTTTTTGGAAACTGTTGACGTCGTGTCCTCCAAAGAGGAAAAGAACCGTCCGGATTGTTCTAGGCGCAAAGTGTAAAAGGCAGCATGTGTGATGGTATGGGGGTGTATTAGTGGCCAAGGCATGGGTAACTTACACATCTCTCCCGTCCAAAGGCAAAACCCAGTAACTCAATTTTGGTCAAAACTGAGCTGATGATAATTTTGGAGTTCCTAGGTGGTATGCTTTACATTAGTGTATGCGATATTGTAATTTGTTCCGTAAGTAAGCTGTTACGCGCATGGCAGGACCTAGCAACTACCACATAACAGCGTAGATACAACAGAAAAACCTAGTATCTCAAGGGACCAATCGGAGCTTCTTTGTCAGTCGCCTTATTGTCTTTAATGAGACATTTGCAGGAATGGGGGCCGACGGTCAAGCTGATTATGTGATATTATGGCACGAGGGGATATTTGGAAGATTGGCCCAGGACGTTGCAAGCAACTTCATTAAATGTATTGCTCTTGATTCTTCCCCTTGCATACTCTTTTGGGCAAATAACTGTGGAAGTCAAAATTAAAAACTGGACGCTGTACACGGCTCTTGCCCGATGTGCGAACGCAGAATGGGGCCCACCCGAGATTGTGATAAAATATCTGGAGAAAGGGCACACGTTCATGAGAGCAGATTCAATCCATGGCTCAATCGGCAAGAAAATGAAAGCTCAAGAAAACATCTATACGTTTGATGACTTTGTAGATCTTTGTAAGACAGCATCAAGATAGATTGGTTTTCCTTTTGTTTTCTCAAAATCAGCTAGAAGTGAGTTACTAGGTTTTGCCTTTGGACGGGAGATCTGTGAAGGCACCATTAATGCTGAAAGGTACATACAGCTTTTGGAGCAACATATGTTGTTATCGTGGACGCCCCTGCTTATTTCAGCAACACAACGCCAAGCCAGGTGTTACAACAGCGTGGCTGCATACTAAAAGAGTGCGGGTACTAGACTGGCCTGCCTGTAGTCCAGACATTGAAAATGTGTGAAGGCTAAAATATGAGGGAGGAAACTGTTGAACAACTTAAAGGGGAACATTATCAGCAGACCTATGTAAGCGTCAATATATACCTTGGTGGTGCACAAAAAAGACCATCTATTTTTTTAACCGATTTCCGAACTCTAAATGGGTGAATTTTGGCGAATTAAACGCCTTTCTGTTTATCCCGCCGGAGGCGATGACGTCAGAATGTGACGTAGCCGAGGTAACACACCCACCATTTTCATTTTCAACACATTACAAACACCGGGTCTCAGCTCTGTTATTTTCCGTTTTTTTGACTATTTTTTGGAACCTTGGAGACATCATGCCTCGTCGGTGTGTTGTCGGAGGGTGTAACAACACTAACAGGGAGGGATTCAAGTTGCACCACTGGCCCGAAGATGCCAAAGTGTCTGCCGCCAGACCCCCATTGAATGTGCCAGAGTGTCTCCACATTTGACCGGCGATGCTAAAGCAGACATGGCACAGAGATGTATGGATAACCTGCAGATGCATTTGCAACGATAGTCAACAAAATCACAAAGGTGAGTTTTGTTGATGTTGCCTGCCAGCTAATCGATGCTAACATGCTACGCTAATCGATGCTAACATGCTATTTACCGGCGGTGCTAAAGCAGACATAGAACAGAGATGTATGGATAACCTGCAGATGCATTTGCAACTATATTACGTTTCCTTCCACCCACATTTAATGCGAAACAAACACTTACCAATCGACGGATTTAAGTTGCTCCAGTGTCACAAGATGCGAAAGTCCTGATCGTTTGGTGCGCACATTTTACCGGCGATGCTAACGCAGCTATTCGGCCATGCTATGGCTATGAATAGCGTCAATAGCTATTCGCTCAATAGCTTCAGTTTCTTCTTCAATATTTTCATACTCCAACCATCCGTTTCAATACATGCGTAATCTGTTGAATCGCTTAAGTCGCTGAAATCCGAGTTTGAATCCGAGCTAATGTCGCTATATCTTGCTGTGGTATTCCCATTGTTTGTTTACATTGGCAGAACTGTGTGACGTCACAGGGAAATGGATAGTCGCATCGCAAATAGCGAAAATCAAGCACTTTAAAGCTTTATTTAGGGATATTCCGAGACCGGTAAAATTTTGAAAAAAAATTCAAAAAATACAACAACCCACTGGGAACTGATTTTTACTGTTTTTAACCCTTTTGAAATTGTAATAATGTTCCCCTTTAAGCTGTACATCAAGCAAGAATAGGAAATAATTCCACATCAAAAATGTGTCTCTTCAGTTCCCAAACCTTTACTGAGTGTTGTTAAAAGGAAAGGTCATGTAACACACTGGTAAAAATGCCCCTGTGACAACTTTTTTGCGACATGTTCGTTCCCTTCAATTCTACGTTAATGATTATTTGCAAAAAAAAAAAAATGAAGTTTCTCAGTGTGAAGGTGAAATATCTTGTCTTTGCAGTCTATTCAATTGAATATAAGTTGAAAAGAATTTGTTGTATTCTCTTTTTATTTACCATTTACACAACCTGACAACTTCACTGCTTTTGGGTTTTGTAAAATTGAGTGGGTCTGGCTTATTATATATTCTAGAAAATAAGGGGAGGTTCTCAGTCGTATTTCAATTAGGGGGATGTGAAAAAAGTCAAAAGTAGTCCCACAATACCTTGGCCAGCTTCTCCCCGTCCTCGGTCTTCACCACCCTCTCGGCGGCCATGTCCGACTGCAAGGCAGCAGAAAAGAGGTGAAAGGTCACAGACGGACAGTGCTCCAAGTCGTACCGCGCTCCAAACATCCTCTTATCTGCCCGCCAGTCTGCAGATAAGAGGATGTTCCAGAGCTCCCTGCAGACCGCGGGCCGTGACCCCCCCCGGAGAAGAGAGTCCTCTCCCCGCCACCAGAGGGCGCCTCCTGACAGATGAGTTATGACAGGAAGGAGACTTTCATCACCGAGGGGGGTTGCGAGGCAAAATGGCTTCGTGCCAGAACACGCTCGAGGAGGAGGATTATGAACGTGTGAGGCGATGCATAACGAAGGTGATTATCGTGCCGGGGTTTTTCAAAATAAAAGAAGCTCCGCTCACCTTGTTGCCCAGCAACATAATGACCACATCCTTCTGGGTGTAGTCGTGGATCTCGTTGAGCCAAGCCTTTAAAGACAGCAAGACAAAGAGCGTTCAGAGGCACACTTGGACTGTTCCTAAGCTTCTCGGCTTCCTGTGCAGCTCCTCAACGAACCAAGATGGAGTACAGGAGGCGTCCTTTTTTTTTTTTTTTTTTTTTTAAAAGACTTGAGGTTTTTATCAACGAAACCATCACTAGTCTCACTTATAAGATGTGGAGAAGAAATAAATACTCACACAAATATCACTTTGTGTGTAAGCCCCAAAACAGTATACCGTATTTCCTTGATTTGCTGCCGGGTATATAGTACGCCTCTGCCTAGAATTACTGCCGGGTCAAACTTGTTTCGCAAAATATCATTTTTATTAGCGCATATCTAGAATTTCTGCCGGGTCAAGCTCGTCACGTCATCATTTTCAAAATGGAGGAGGCTGATTTCAGTCATTTGAAATCGCATAAATGGAATAAGATTAAAGGCCTACTGAAATGAGATTTTCTTATTTAAACGGGGATAGCAGGTCCGTTCTACAGTTGTGATCAAAATTATTCAACCCCCACACAATTTTGGTGTTTTAGCAAGTTGGACATTTATTCTGTATTTTATTTATAGTCATATCAAATAAAGATGTGTCAAATAGACAAATGCAACTTAAAATGTAACACTGTATTTTACAAAATAGCAAAAAAGGACATTTTTCTTAAAGGGGAACATTATCACAATTTCAAAAGGGTTAAAAACAATAAAAATCAGTTCCCAGTGGCTTGTTGTATTTTTTGAAGTTTTTTTCAAAATGTTGCCGGTCTCGGAATATCCCTAAATAAAGCTTTAAAGTGCCTTATTTTCGTCTCTCTGCAAAGACACTGGCCATTTCCCTGTGACGTCACACAGTGCTGCCAATGTAAACAAACAATGGGAATACCACAGCAAGATATAGCGACATTAGCTCGGATTCAAACTCGGATTTCAGCGACTTAAGCGATTCAACAGATTACGCATGTATTGAAACAGATGGTTGGAGTATGAAAATATTGAAGAAACTGAAGCTATTGAGCAAGTAGCTATTGACGCTATTCATAGCCATAGCATGGCCGAATAGCTGCGTTAGCATCGGCGGTAAAATGTGCGGACCAAACGATCAGGACTTTCGCATCTTGTGACACTGGAGCAACTTAAATCCGTCGATTGGTAAGTGTTTGTTTCGCATTAAATGTGGGTGGAAGGAAACGTAATATAGTTGCAAATGCATCTGCAGGTTATCCATACATCTCTGTTCCATGTCTGCTTTAGCACCGCCGGTAAATAGCATGTTAGCATCGATTAGCGTAGCATGTTAGCATCAATTAGCTGGCAGTCAACATCAACAAAACTGACCTTTGTGATTTCGTTGAATATCGTTGCAAATGCATCTGCGGGTTATCTATACATCTCTGTGCCATGTCCGCCTTAGCATCGCCGGTCAAATGTGGAGACACTCCTTTACATTCAATGGGGGTCTGGCGGCAGACACTTTGGCATCTTCGGGCCAGTGGTGCAACTTGAATCCCTCCCTGTTAGTGTTGTTACACCCTCCGACAACACACCGTCGAGGCATGATGTCTCCAAGGTTCCAAAAAATAGTAAAAAAAAAACGGAAAATAACAGAGCTGAGACCCGGTGTTTGCAATGTGTTGAAAATGAAAATGGTGGGTGTGTTACCTCGGCGACGTCACATTCTGACGTCATCGCCTCCAGCGCGATGAACAGAAAGGCGTTTAATTCGCCAAAATACACCCACTTAGAGTTTGGAAATCGGTTAAAAAAATAGATGGTCTTTTTTCTGCACCATCAAGGTATATATTGACGCTTACATAGGTCTGGTGATAATGTTCCCCTTTAATATCTCATTGACAAAATGATTCAACCCCCTAGTTCCATGCATCTTTAGTACTTAGTAGAACACCCTTCAAAGGTGATACATAACCGGACACAAGCTTCTTGCAACGATCTACAGGTATTTTAGCCCATTCCGATTGGGCAAAGGCCTCCAGTTCATTCATATTCTTGGATTTGCGTGCTGCAACTGCCTTCTTCAAGTCCCACCACAGCTTTTCTAGAGGATTTAGGTCTGGCGACTGTGAAGGCCACTCCAGAGTCTTCCAGCCCTTCTTCTGCAACCACTCTGATGTTGATTTGGAGGTATGCTTGGGATCCTTGTCCTGTTGGAAGGTCCAACGTCTCCCAAGCCTCAGCTTCCTCACTGACTTCATGACATTTGCAGCTAATATATCCTGCTAGGAAATAGAATTCATAATGCCCTGAACGCGCTGGAGATTCCCGGTACGTGAGGCAGAGAAACAGCCCCAGAGCATGATTGACCCCCCACCATGCTTAACAGTAGGTAAGGTGTTCTTCTCTTTGTAAGCTTCATTTTTTTCTCCTCCAGACATAACGTTGATTCATAGGCCCATAGAGTTCCACTTTTGTCTCATCGCTCCATAGAACAGTTTCCCAAAACCTTTGGGGTTTGTACAGATGATTTTTGGCATACTGGAGTCTATTTTCCTTGTGCCTGGTAGTCAGAAGTGGGGTGCGCCTGGGAGTTCTGGCCTGGAGGCCTTCATCTCTTATTGTCTGGGACAAAACCTGCGTTCCCCCCCCCCTCTGCAATGTCCTGTTGTAGTTCCTCAGCTGTTACCCGTGGGTTTTTCAACACTGTACGCTTCAAATACCGGACAGCAGTTGCACACAGCATTCTCTTTCCACCACGCCCAGGTAGTGTTTCCACTCTGCCTTTAGCTTTAAACTTGCGAATTATGCTCCCAACTGTGTCTCTTGGAATGTGTAATGTCTTTGCTATTTTCTTATATCCATATCCTTTCTTATGAAGAGAAATTACCTCCTCTCTTGACTTCTTTGACCACTCCCTGGACTTCACCATGTTGCAAATACTCCATTGACCATCTACAAGTAGCTGACCGTCACAGTTTTTTTCAATCAGTTTAATTGTTGCTCGTTATGGTTCTAATCACATCTACAGGTGTTTTCAACACCGGATTGAAAAGACCTTGTTCAAATTCTGTTCTTAAGAGTTATGATCTTCAAGGGGTTGAATAATTTTGTCAATGAGATATTATGAGAAATGACACTGTTTGGTATGTTACAAAATATAATGTTGTAATTCAAGTTGCATTTGTCTATTTAATGCATCTTTATTTGATATGACTATAAACAAAATACGGAATAAATGTCCAACTTGCTAAAAACACCAAAATTGTGTAGGGGTTGAATAATTTTGATCACAACTGTATGTGTCATACTTGATCATTTCGCGATATTGCCATATTTTTGCTGAAAGGATTTAGTAGAGAACATCCACGAAAAAGTTTGCAACTTTCGGTGCTAAGAGAAAAGCCCTGCCTTTACCGGAAGTCGCAGACGGTGACGTCACATGTTGATGGCTCCTCACATATTCATATTGATTTTAATGGGAGCCTCCAACAAAAAGAGCTATTCGGACCGAGAAAACGACAATTTACCCATTAATTTGAGCGAGGATGAAAGATTCGTGTTTGAGGATATTGATAGCGACGGACTAGAAAAAAAAAAAAGTAAAAAAAAAAAAAACGCGATTGCATTGGGACGGGTTCAGATGTTTTTAGACACATTTACTAGGATAATTCTGGGAAATCCCTTATCTTTCTATTGTGTTGCTAGTGTTTTAGTGAGTTTAATAGTACCTGATAGTCGGAGGTGTGTGTCCATGGGTGTCTTGATGCAGTGTCTCAGGGAAGTCGACGGCGCAAGCTCAGCTGATCTCCGTTAAGAAGCGACTTTTTACCACAATTTTCTCACCGAAACCTGCTGGTTGACATTTTGTCGGGATCCATGTTCGCTGTGATCCATAGTAAAGTTTCACCTCCGGGAATTTTAAACAAGGAATCACCGTGTGTTTGTGTGGCTAAAGGCTATAGCTTCCCAACTCCATCTTTCTACTGTGACTTCTCCAATATTAATTGAACCAATTGCAAAAGATTCAGCAACACATATGTCCAGAATACTGTGTAATTATGCCGTTAAAGCAGACGACTTTTAGCTGTGTGTGTGTGCAGCGCTCATATTTCCTAACAGTCTGTGACGTCACGCGTACACGTCATCATTACGCAACGTTTTCAAGAAGAAACTCCCGGGAAATTTAAAATTTCAATTTAGTAAACTAAAATGTTAATATTTCATCATTGATATATAAACTATCAGACTGCGTGGTGGGTAGTAGTGGCTTTCAGTAGGCCTTTAAGCGCTAGTCAGTACGATTTAAGTTCCAAGCTATTGAATATGCTAAAAAGAACAGTAAGCA
The DNA here is from genome assembly GCF_033978795.1 of Nerophis ophidion. Taxonomy (NCBI): domain Eukaryota; kingdom Metazoa; phylum Chordata; class Actinopteri; order Syngnathiformes; family Syngnathidae; genus Nerophis; species Nerophis ophidion. The sequence continues at coordinate 34,893,400 of NC_084633.1, read as the reverse complement.
GCTATGTTTTATTAATATACCGTAGCTGCGTGTGTCAAATATGAGTCATTAAACGACTCCCGCCTCCTGGTGGTAGAGGGCGCTAGTGATCCTTCCTGCGACTACTCGGCTGCAGAAGAAGTGACAACAAGCAGCAAGAGTGAGCAGCGATCGTTTATTGTTTCCTCTCGCTTGCACTTTTAACATGGAGGATTCCATATATAAAACAGTTCTCTAAACTGGACTTTCAATCGAAGCAGGAGGTGATAAAGGAAGATCTCCATCGAGACAGAGAGACTTTTAAAACTGAAGAAAGATAAGGAAGACTTCTATAAACAAGTTATCGATGCTTTTGATCAGAAGGAGCTGCGCATGGACTTTATAAGTAAAGGTAAGAACATAATAACGTTTTTTTGAATTAAATGTTCTTTTCATGATGGTATCCTTACATCACACTCAAATTTATAAGCGCAGGCCTAAATTTACCGCATGCCTTTGGTAAGCGCCGGAGTGAGAAGAGGTTTTAAAATCATTAGCGCCCCGGCGGCAATTCAAGGAAATACGGTATATTAGAGATGTCCGATAATGGCTTTTTTGCCGATATCCCGATATTGTCCAACCCTTAATTATACAGTCGTGGAGTGAACACATTATTATGCCTAATTTTGTTGTGATGCTCCGCTGGATGCATTAAACCAGTGGTTCTCAACCTTTTTTCAGTGAACATTTTTTAATTCAAGTACCCCCTAATCAGAGCAAAAAATGTTTGGTTGAGACAAAGAGATGAAGTAAAATACAGCACTATGTCATCAGTTTCTGATTTATTAAATTGTAAAACAGTGCAAAATATTGCTCATATGTAGTGGTCTTTCTTGAACTATTTGGGGGAAAAAAAAGATATAAAAATAACTAAAAACTTGTTGAAAAATAAACAAGTGATTCAATTATAAATAAAGATTTCTACACATAGAAGTAGTGAAGTGAATTATATTTATATAGTGATTTTTCTCTAGTGACTCAGAGCACTTTACATAGTGAAACCCAATATCTAAGTTACATTTAAAGCAGTGTGGGTGGCACTGGGAGCAGGTGGGTAAAGTGCCTTGCCCAAGGACACACCGGCAGTAACTAGGATGGCAAAAGCGGGGATCGAACCTGGAACCCTCAAGTTGCCGGCCTGGCCACTCTAACAACCGATCTACACCGCCCGGGTGCTTAAAGTGCCCTCTTTGGGGATTGTAATAAAGATCCATCTGGATTCATCAACTTCATTCTTAACATTTCTTCACAAAAAAATAAATCTTTAACATCAATATTTATGGAACATGTCCACAAAAAATCTAGCTGTCAACACTGAATATTGCATTGTTGCAATTCTTACATTCATATTTTGTTGAAGTATTATTCAACAAATATATTAATAAAGGATTTTTGAATTGTTGCTATTTTTAGAATATTTAAAAACAATCTCACGTACCCCTTTGCATACCTTCAAGTACCCCCGGGGGTACGCGTACCCCTATTTGAGAACCACTGCATTAAACAATGCAACAAGGGTTTCCAAAATAAATCAAGTTATGGAAAAAAATGCCAACATGGCACTGCCATATCTATTATTGAAGTCACAAAGTGCATTTTTTCTTTTTTAACATGCCTCAAAACAGCAGCTTGGAATTTGGGACATGAGACTATGAGAAGGTTGAGGTGGGGGGTAGGGTGTATATTGTCTATTATAGCGTCCCGGAAGACTTAGTGCTGCAAGGGATCTGGGTATTTGTTCTGTTGTTTTTATGTTGTGTTACAGTGCGGATGTACTCCCGAAATGTGGTTTTCATTCTTGTTTGGCGTGGGTTCACAGTGTGGCGCATATTTGTAACATTGTTAAAGTTGTTTATAAGGCCACCCTCAGTGTGACCTGTATGGCTGTTGACCAAGTATGTCTTGCATTCACTTGTGCTTCTGAAATGCCCGCAAATATTATGTGATTGGGCCGGCACCCAAAGGCAGTGCCTTTAAGGTTTATTGGTGCTCTGTACTTCTCCCTACGTCCGTGTACACAGCAGCTTTTTAGAAAGTCACAAATTTCAGTTTTCGAAACAGATACCAATAATTTCAAAACCGATAACGATAATTTCCGATAATACATTTTAAAGCATTTATTGGCCGATAATATCGGCAGTCCGATATTATCTGACATCCCTAGTATATATGTATGTATATACATATATATATATATATATATATATATATATATATATATATATATATATATATATATTCGACATATTCAACTCACCCTGGAAATTCAAACACCCATTTTTCCACACATTACCAGGAATTTCTGTTTTTTTCTAACCTTATTCCCAACCTTATTTCCACATTTTCAACCCACTTCAACTGTTCCACCATCAAAACATTCCTCTTAATCAGGAAAAATCTAAGTTGTTTTTTGGAACTGGAAAAATTCCCGGTTTTCCAGAAAATCCAGGAATTCCTTAATACCATTTCTCAATTAAAATTGTTAATACTTCAACATTTACTGGCCGATTCGAAAAATTCCAATACCAACTCATTTAGAACATTAACTTTTTTTCCCCAAAAAAATTCCCGCTTTTTCCCGAAATTCCTATTGAAAAGAATGGGACATTTTGCAAAGTTCCAGAAATCCCACATTTTTTTATCCGATTCAAACCGTTCCAACTTCAAAAAATTTAACCTGTTCAGTAATTGTGTGCTCTACTTCAACAACTAAAAAATTTTGGGGGGATTTCCTAGAATTCCCAGTTTTTAGGAACATTTTCCCTAATCAACTTCCACATTTTTCAACGTTTTCAGACCACTCCATCTTCAACACATTCCACTCACCCTAGAACTTCAAAGTATCAATTTTCCAAGTTAAAATAAAAATTCCAGAAATTCCCGGTTTTCCAAACCCTTTTCTCTGTCAACTACTCTTCCCACATTTTTCAGCCCACTTCAGCCGTTCCACCGTCAAAATATTCCTCTTAATTAGGACAAAAATCTAGGTTGTTTTTTGAACTGGAAAAATTCCCGGTTTTCCCAAAATTCCAAGAATTCCTTGATACCATTTCTCAATTAAAAATGTTAAGACATTAACATTTATCGACCAATTGAAAAATTCAAAAAACAACCAACTCAACCAGGACATTAACATTTTTTAGCATTTTCCCCCCAAAATTCCTGCTTTTCCCGAAATTCCAAAATTCGATGAAATTCCCATTGAAAAGAATGGGACATTTTGTAAAGTTCCACAACTCCAACATTTTTTTATCCAAATTCAAACCGTTCCAACTTCAAAATATTCAGCCTGTTCAGGAATTGTGTGCTCTACTTCAACAACTAAAAAAAAAAAATCTTGGATTTCCTAGAATTCCCAGTTTTTAGGACCATTTTCCTACTCAACTTCCACAATTTCAAATTTTTCAACGTTTTCAAACCACTTCACCTTCAACACAACTCATCTGGAACTTCAAAGTATCAATTTTCCAAGTTGACATAAAAATTCTAGGAATTTTAGGTTTTCCAAACCCTATTTTCACCCCTTTCTCTGTCAACTACTCCTCCCACATTTTTCAACCCACTTCAGCCATTCCACCGTCAAAACATTCCTCTTAATCAGGACAAAAATCTAGGTTGTTTTTTGAACTCGAAGAATTCCCGGTTTTCCCAAAATTCCAAGAATTCCTTGATACCATTTCTCAATTAAAAATGTTAAGACATTAACATTTATCGACCAATTGAAAAATTCCAAAAACAACCAACTCAACCAGGACATTAACATTTCTTAGCATTTTCCCCCAAAAATTCCTGCTTTTCCCGAAATTCCCAAATTTCGATGAAATTCCCATTGAAAAGAATGGGACATTTTGTAAAGTTCCACAACTCCAACATTTTTTTTATCCAAATTCAAACCGTTCCAACTTCAAAATATTCAGCCTGTTCAGGAATTGTGTGCTCTACTTCAACAACTAAAAAAAAAAAATCTTGGATTTCCTAGAATTCCCAGTTTTTTAGGACAATTTTCCCTACTCAACTTCCACAATTTTCACATTTTTCAACGTTTTCAAACCACTTCACCTTCAACACATTCCACTCATCCTGGAACTTCAAAGTATTGATTTTCCAAGTTAAAATAAAAATTCAGGAATTCCCGGTTTTCCAAACCCTATTTTCACCCTTTTCTCTGTCGACTACTCTTCCCACATTTTTCAACCTACTTAAGCCGTTCCACCGTCAAAACATTCCTCTTAATCAGGACAAAACTCTAGGTTGTTTTTTGAACTGGAAAAATTCCCGGTATTCCCAAAATTCCAGGAATTCATTGATACCATTTCTCAATTAAAAATGTTAAGACATTAACATGAAAAATTCCAAAAACAACCAACTCATTCAGAACATTAACATTTTTTAGCATTTCCCCCCCAAAATTCCTGCTTTTCCCGAATTCTCAAATTTCGATGAAATTCCCATTGAAAAGAATGGAACATTTTGTAAAGTTCCACAACTCCAACATTTTTTCATCCAAATTCAAACCGTTTCCAACTTCAAAATATTCAGCCTGTTCAGGAATTGTGTGCTCTACTTCATTAATTCCCCAAAATTCCCAGTTTTCCCAAAATTCCAGGAATTCCTTAATACCATTTCTCAATGAAAAATGTTAATACATCAACATTTCTCGACCAATTTGAAAAATTCCAAAAACAACCCACTCATTCAGAACATCAACATTTTTTTTTTTAGCATTTTCCCCAAAAAATCCCCAAATTTCTCGGAAATTCCCATTGAAAAGAATGGGATATTTTGCAAATTTCCACAACTCCCACATTTTTTTTTATCCGATTCACACCGTTCGACTTCAAAATATTCAGCTTGTTCAGGAATTGTGTGCTCTACTTCATTAATTCCCCCAAAATTCCCAGTTTTCCCAAAATTCCAGGAATTCCTTAATACCATTTCTCAATGAAAAATTGTAATACATCAACATTTCTCGACCAATTTGAAAAATTCCAAAAACAATCCACTCATTCAGAACATCAACATTTTTTTTTAGCATTTTCCCCAAAAAATCCCAAAATTTCTCGGAAATTCCCATTGAAAAGAATGGGACATTTTGCAAACTTCCACAGCTCCCACATTTTTTTTATCTGATTCACACCGTTCCAACTTCAAAATATTCAGCTTGTTCAGGAATTGTGTGCTCTACTTCATTAATTCCAAAAAAAAATCCCAGTTTTCCCAAAATTTCAGGAATTCCTTAAAACCATTTCTCAATGAAAAATTTTACTACATCAACATTTCTCGACCAATTTGAAAAATTCCAAAAACAACCCACTCATTCGGAACATCAACATTTTTTTTAGCATTTTCCCCAAAAAATCCCAATATTTCTAGAAAATTCCCATTGAAAATAATGGGGCATTTTGCAAACTTCAACAGCTCCCACATTTTTTTTTATCCGATTCACACCGTTCCAACTTCAAAATATTCAGCTTGTTCAGGAATTGTGTGCTCTACTTCATTAATTCCAAAAAAATTCCCAGTTTTCCCAAAATTTCAGGAATTCCTTAAAACCATATCTCAATGACAAATTTTACTACATCAACATTTCTCGACCAAATTGAAAAATTCCAAAAACAACCCACTCATTCGGAACATCAACATTTTTTTTAGCATTTTCCCCAAAAAATCCCAATATTTCTAGAAAATTCCCATTGAAAATAATGGGACATTTTGCAAACTTCCACAACTCCCACATTTTTTTTTTTATCCGATTCACACCGTTCCGACTTCAAAATATTCAGCTTGCTCAGGAATTGTCTCCTCTGCTTCATTAATTCCCCCAAAATTCCCAGTTTTTAGGGACATTTTCCCCATTCAAAATGAATTATCCATTGTTGAAACTTCCACAATTCGCACATTTTTCAACCGATTCAAACCATTCCACCTTCAACACGATTCAAACAACCATTTTTCCACGTTCAACAAATTTCCAGGAATTCCAGTTTTTTTCTAACCTTATTTCAAACCTTTTCACCGCGATAACTCCTTTCACATTTTTCAACCCATTTCAACCGTTCCACTGTCAAAACATTCCTCTTTGTCAGGACAAAAAAACAAAACGGTTTAGGAACTTGAAAAATTCCCGGTTTTCCCCAAATTCCGTAATACAATTTCTCAATTAAAAAAAGTGTTGCTACTCTTACTACTTCAACATTTCTTGACCGATTTAAACAATTCCAACACCAAAACAACTCATGCTCCTAATGGATTTAAAAATAATTGCCCTTTTCCGAAAATTTCCAGGAAGATCCCATTAAAATGAATTTGACATTTTTCCAAGTTGCACAATTCCCACATTTTTCAACCTATTCAAACCATTCCAACATCAACACATTCCACTCATCCTGGACATTCAAACCAACACTTTCCCAAGTTCCAAACCAAAATCAAATTTTCCTGGAAATTCAAACTCTTCAACATTCAAACTATTATTACATTCACACTACATTCTGTCAGCCTTTCAGTTCAATTCCAGCATTCCTTCAGGAATTGCCTCATCTATTTGTATTTTTTTGTAGTGTTTCCATTGTAAACATTCCATAAGGCGGGGCCACGTTTCCGTGCAGTGACATCGCTACTCTGAGTGTGACTTTATTTTAGACTCGAGTCGTTGGCGAAGGTGCGTCGCGCTGAATGAAGAAGGAAGTAAAAAAATAAAAAGGATTGCGGATTCTCACCCTGATGTTGTCAAAGGACGGCTTGCTGGTGATGTCATAGAGCAGCAGCAATGCTGGCAGAAAACAGGAGCACTTTAATCCCACATCAATCACAACACACACACACACACACACATTCTTGTATGTGTTACCTTCTTGAGACCTCCGTAAAATGCCCACCTCTTTAGGACCACCCTTTCTAGATATATAAAGATTTGTATTTACAACATTAATAATATATACATACTACGCAAATATAAAAAAGGTACGCTTTTAGTCATTTCTAAAAACATACTTATTTGTTATTATTTTTTCATCTTCATTATTTACTTATTTATTACAGTATGTCTCTATAAACAAACCCCAAAACCAGTGAAACCAGTGGAAACTGGAAAAGAACCATCTGGATTGTTCTAGGCGCAAAGTGTAAAAGGTAGCATCTGTGATGGTATGGGGGTGTTTTAGTGGCCTAGGCATGGGTAACTTACACATCTGTGAAGGCACCATTAATGATGAAAGGTACATACAGCTTTTGGAGCAACATATGTTGCCATCCAAGCAACGTCATCATGGGACGCCCCTGCTTATTTCAGCAAGACAATGGCAAGCCGGGTGTTACCTTGAACTGATTAACGGGGACCCCGACTTAAACAAGTTGAAAAACTTATTCGGGTGTTACCTTTTAGTGGTCAATTGTACGGAATATGTACTAAAGTTTCAATCAATCAATCAAGCAAGAGCGTGGCTTCGTAGTACAAACCCCGTTTCCATATGAGTTGGGAAATTGTGTTAGATGTAAATATAAAAGGGAATACAATTATTTGTAAATCCTTTTCAACCCATATTCAGTTGAATGCACCACAAAGATAAGATATTTTGTGTTCAAACTCACAAACTTTTTTTTTTTGCAAATAATAATTAACTTAGAATTTCATGGCTGCAACACGTGCCAAAGTAGTTGGGAAAGGGCATGTTCACCACTGTGTTACATCACCTTTTCTTTTAACAACACTCAATAAACATTTGGGAACTGAGGAAACTAATTGTTGAAGCTTTGAAAGTGGAATTCTTTCCCCTTCTTGTTTTATGTAGAGCTTCAGTCGTTCAACAATCCGGGGTCTCAGCTGTCGTATTTTACGCTTCATAATGCGCCACACATTTTCCATGGGAGACAGGTCTAGACTGCAGGCGTGCTAGGAAAGTACCCGCACTCTTTTACTACAAAACCACGCTTGGCATTGTCTTGCTGAAATAAGCAGGGGCGTACATGATAACTTTGCTTGGATGACAACATATGTTGCTCCAAAACCTGTATGGACCATTCAGCATTAATGGTGCCTTCACAGATGTGTAAGTTACCCATGCCTTGGGCACTAATACACCCCCATACCATCACACATGCTGGCTTTTGAACTTTGCGCCTATAACAGGGGTGTCAAACTCAAATACATAGTGGGCCAAAATTTTAAACGGAACAAAGCCGCGGGCCAAGGTTGAACGAATTAACCTTTTAATAGGGACCCAAACAAGTTTTGCATTAAGTATTGAAAAAGCAAGGCTTATAGAACTTTAGTGACATGCAAAATCCAGTTTCAAATAATAATAATAATTAAACAAATATCAACGGCATATCAAATAAAATTTAAATAAAAATGTTATGCCTTTTTTTCTATTTGCAATCTTCTGAGGTAAATATCAATTTTTTTTCCACAGGCTAATAATTCATTTGAAAATAAAATAACAATGAATGGACCAAACATTCAAGCCTTGAAGTAGCAAGAGAAAATGCATGAATAAAACGTTAATTATTGGTCAGTTTGCTGGAGGTTTCTCGGAAGAGTTAGTGCTGCAAGGATTTCTGGGTATTTGTTCTGTTGTGTTACGGTGTGGATGTTCACTGGAAATGTGTTTGTCATTCTTGTTTGGTGTGGGTTCACAGTGTGGCGCATATTTGTAACAGTTCTAAAGTTGTTTATACGGCCACCCTCAGGGTGACCTGTATGGCTGTTGACCAAGTATGCCTTGCATTCACTTGTGCGTGTGTGTGTGTAAAAGCCACAAATATTATGTGACACGCTGTTAGTATGGAGGAAAAGCGGACGTGACGACAGGTTGTAGAGAACGCTAAAGGCAATGCCTTAAATGCACGCCCCCGATATAGTTGTCCAGGTGGAAATCGGTAGAAATTCGGGAGAATGGTTGCACCGGGAGATTTTCGGGAGGGGCACTGAATTTTGGGAGTCTATCGGGAAAATTAGGAGGGTTGGCAAGTATGAGTATTAGCGGTAAATGCGGTGTTACAGCGGCACCAACGCTGTATAACACCGGCGGGCCAGCTCGAATGCTAAATTGATATTGCCTCAAAAGCCAAATTAAACTACACAACGGGCCAGATTTGGCCCGCGGGCTAGAGTTTGACACCCATGGCCTATAACAATCCGGATGGTTATTTTCCTCTTTGTTCTGGAGGACACCATGTCCACAGTTTCAAAATATAATTTGAAATGTGGACTCGTCAGACCACAAAACACTTTTCCACTTTCCATCAGTCCATCATAGATGATCTCGGGCCCAGTGTAGCCTGCGGCAGTGTTTCTGGGTATTGTTGATAAATGAGTTTTGCTTTGCATAGCAGAGTTTTAACTTGCACTTACAGATGTAGCGACCAACTGTAGTTACTGAAAGTGGTTTTATGAAGTGTTCCTGAGCCCATGTGGTGATATTCTTTACACACTGTCGGTTTTTGATGCAGTACCGCCTGAGGGATCAAAGGTCCGTAATATCATCGCTTACGTGCAGTGATTTCTCCAGATTCTCTGAACCTTTTGATGATATTATTCAGCGTAGATGGTAAAATCCCTAAATTCCTTGCAATAGTTTGTTGAGAAATGTTGTTCTAAAACTTTTCGACAATTTGCTTACAAAGTGGTGACCTTCACCCCATCCTTGTTTGTGAATTACTTAGCATTTCATGGAAGCTGCTTTTATACCCAATCATGGCACCCACCTGTTCCCAATTAGCCTGCACACCTGTGGGATGTTCCAAATAAGTTTTTGATGAGCATTCCTCAACTTTATCAGTTATTTTTGCCGCCTTTCCCAACTTCTTTGTCACGTGTTGCTGGAATCAAATTATAAAGTTAATGATTATTTGCGGAAAAAAAGATGTTTATGAGTTTGAACATCAAATATGTTGTCTTTGTAGCATATTCAACTGAATATGGGTTGAACATGATATGCAAATCATTGTATTCTGTTTATATTTACATCTAACACAATTTCCCAACTCAAATGGAAACGGGGTTTGTAAAAGAGTGCGGGTACTAGACTGGCCTGCCTGTAGTCCAGACATTGAAAATGTGTGAAGGCTTAAAATATGAGGCAGGAGACTGTTGAACAACTTAAGTTGTACATCAAGCAAGAATGGGAAAGAATTCCACATCAAAAATGTGTCTCCTCAGTTCCCAAACCTTTACTGAGTTTTGTTAAAAGGAAAGGCCATGTAACACACTGGTAAAAATGCCCCTCTGTCAACTTTTTTGCAAAGTGTTGCTGCCGTAAAATTCTAAGTTAATGATATTTTGCAAAAGAAAATGAAGTTTCTCAGTGTGAACATGCAGTCTATTTAATTGAATATAAGTTGAAAAGGATTTGCAAATCAATGTATTCTCTTTTTATTTACCATTTACACAATGTGACAACTTCACTGCTTGTGTGTTTTGTACATATTTATTTTATTTGGCCAAAGGGGGCGCATTTCAATTTCTTACACACACACTTGTTATTACATATTTTGGCCAGAGGGGGAGCACTTTTAAAATCGCCAGTCAATTTGAAAAATCCCTCCTTTTAGGGACCGCCCTTATTTTAATAGATTTCACCACCAGGGGCACAAATGAGACATTCTCTATTTTTTGTAGTGTCACAGACCTCAGATCAGACTTAGACTTCCTTTTACAGTCATTCAAATTTGAACTTTAAGGTAGATAAGAACAAAATGTTGTCGCGTGAGCTCGTTGTCGTTGGCCCCTGTGCCGCACTTTGGGCAACCCGGCTGTAGAAGCTAACTGTTAATGGCCACAATAGTCTTAGAACCGTAGTGTATCTGTTCATCCTATGATTACATGTCGTAAAATCAGCCATTCACCGGGCGGGTTTTTTCAGGGATGAGTAAGGAAAGTTTTTCTTTAGATGCCGTCTTGTTTTATCATACATAGTCGTGATCCAAATTTTACAAGCTACGAACTATGGGAGACCGGTGCTTTCTGCTCCCCCGCTACCTGTCTGTGGATTGCGCTCCCTGACCACCTGAGGGCGCCACAGACTGTGGATGCATTTAAAAAAAGCTTAAGAACCTTTTTTTTTTTTCTTTTTACAAAAAAGCCATTTTATAAATATATGCATACTTGTTCTAGCTATTAGGCTGTTCTACTTTTTTATTTTTGTTATTGAATTTTTTAATACACTCTAGCACAGGGGTCGGGAACCTTTTTGGCTGAGAGAGCCATGAAAGCCAAATGTTTCAAAATGTATTTCCGTAAGAGCCATATAACATTTTTCAACCCTGAATACAACTAAATTTAAGTATGACCAACATTTGTAGAGTATAATAAGACTCTTATTCTTTTTAACAACATTGTTTATCTAAAAGTTAATCAATAATAAATATAATACTTCTTACCATTAATGCGACATCTTGAACAGGTGCGGTAGAAAACGGATGGTTGGATTAAAATGCATGAGAATGTTTTATAATTTGAACGTTATTTTTGAAACTGTGATTACCAGCGGAATTATTCATTACTTATCGTGTTAAGCAATGTCAGCTAAGATTTATCTGAGAGCCAGGTGCAGTCATCTGGCTCTAGAGCCATAGGTTCCCTACCCCTGGTTTAAGCATTAGACACTTTTTTACCTGCACTCTGCCTCCCGCTGTTTCCCACATCTACAAAGCAATTAGCTACCGACTGCCACCTACTGATATGGAAGAGTATTACACGGTTACTCTGCTTAGCTCGATTAGGAGAGTGGCCGTGCTAGCAACCTGAGGGTTCCAGGTTCGATTCCCGCTTCCGCCATTCTAGTCACTGCCGTTGTGTCCTTGGGCAAGACACTTTACACACCTGCCCCCAGTGCCTCCCACACTGGTTTAAATGTAACTTAGATATTGGGTGTCACTTTGTAAAGCACTTTGAGTCACTAGAGAAAAGCGCTATATAAATATAATTATCTGAGAGCCATATGTAGTCATCAAAAGAGCCACAGGTTCCCTACCCCTGCTTTAGCACTTTGAGGTTGTTTGCTCAATGTAAAGTGCTTTTTTACAAATAAAATGTATTATTATATTATTATTATTATTAAATCCACTTGTAAAGAACATAATGTCATAACTGTCTTAAGTTTCCAATCCTTTCTACAACTCTTATTTTTTTGTGATGTAGTGATTGGAGCACATACTTGTTGCTCACTAAAAACATTCATGAAGTTTGCTTCTTTTATGAATTTATTATGGCTCTACTGAAAATGTGAGCAATCAAAAGTATACGTACAGCAATGTTAATATTTGCTTACATGTCCCTTGGCAGGTTTCACCGAAAATAAGGCGCTTTTGGTAGCTATCCACAAGCTTCTGCTTCAATTGTTGACCACTCCTCTTGACAAAATTGGTGCAGTTCAGCTAAATGTGTTAGTTTTCATACATAAACTTGTTTCTTCAGCATTGTCCACATGTTTAAGGCAGGACTTTGGGAAAGCTGTTCTAAAACCTTCATTCTACCGTGATTTAGCCATTCCTTTACCACTTTTGATGTGTGTTTAGAGTCATTGTCCTGTTGGAACACCCAACTGCGCACAAACCCCAACCTCCGGGCTGATGATTTAAGCTTGTCCTGAAGAATTTGGAGGTAATCCTCCTTCTTCATCGTCCCATTTACTCTCTGTAAAGCACCAGTTCCATTGGCAGCAAAAAAACAGGCCCGCAGCATATTACTACCACCACCATGCTTGACGGTCGGCATGGTGTTCCTGTGATTAAAGGCCTCAGCTTTTCTCCTCCAAACATATTGCTGGGTATTGTGGCCAAACACTGACATCACATGGACAAATATAAGACCTTCTGGAGGAAAGTTCTGTGGTCAGATGAAACAAAATCTGAGCTGTTTGGCCACAATACCCAGCAATATGTTTGGAGGAGAAAAGCTGAGGCCTTTAAAAAAAAAAGGGCGATTACCTCCAAATTCTTCAGGACAAGCTAAAATCATCAGGATGGATGTTGGGTCTTGGGAACAGTTGACCCCAAACACATTTAATCAACAGAAAATCTTGACTTTGGAGCAATGTTCACGGACTCTGGTATTTGGCTCACTGTTAGATGCAATGGTTTTCCGTATCGGGACCGTGATTTATGTCCTCGCTTGTTCACACCTCCTCATATGGAAGCTACTTTGCCTTCTTAATGTCTCAAGAAGGTCCTAAATACAAGAACACACACTCACAGTAGGAGGAAGTGAAAGAGAGAAAAAAGGTTACCCTGTGCGTCTCTGTAGTAGGCGTGCGTCACGCTTCGGAATCTCTCCTGGCCGGCTGTATCCCAGATCTACACAACAGAGCGCATAATTACACAAAAGAGCACATAATTACACAAAAGAGCGCATAATTACACAACAAAAGGTGCAATTACCCGGCGCCTAAGGCAGGGAACTGTGCCAATGTCAATGTACTATGTCAATTCAGGACATTTTGTAGCATATTCCACATATTTTAAGTGTTATTTTAGTTTCATGGGTGTTATTTTCTATGACTGAGGCGATGGATGACGTTATTCGCCAGGCGGAAATCACGTTTTTTGGGTAAAGGGGGAAGAATGCTAACAACACGGCGACTAATGTCAGTGCTATCTTTGATGTGTCAATCAAGTTTACCCACTTTTGGCAAAACAACTTTTCCCTGCACTTCCTTTTTAAATTTTGCCTCGGAATTATCACATCTCTGTATTGGTCAACCTTTGACATGAGCAATGGTGAAAAGACGTGCTACTGATGCTAACAAGACTGCTAACAGCAGCTGTCATTTTTTAAATGTAATTTTTTATTTAATATTATTTTTTAAATAATCTTTTATTCATTTAATTTCCAGGCAATGCAAAGTAAAGATGCACCTCGTCTTTGGCATCATCAGCTCCACTAAACTTTGGTGTGGGACCCTTTTGGGTCCCTGGGAATCTTAGTGGGATATTTTTTTTATGTTGTTGTTCAAAAATAAATAATGAATTAATTATTGACGCATTTAAGGCTCCAACTACTTAACATCAAATATTACACTTAAAATGGGTAAAATATTGGATATTTTGTATTTTTGCCATATAAAAAAATGGCGTAAAAATAACTAAAAAACAACAAAAATTATAATGACATATTTGGCAGCCAGATCAGAAGTTGATTTAGAGACTTAAGTATAGAAAGTAAAACAAAATAATAATAAAGTATGACTTATTTTTAACACTTTTATGAGTGGGACCCTTTTAGACACCTGAGAATCTTAGTGGGATATTTTTCTTTTTTAATGTCATTGCTCAAAGATGAATAATGAATTCAAATCAATGGTGTAAAATATGCTTAAAGATAATTGAAATGGTGTAAAATATGCTTAAAAATATAATAAAAATGGTGTAAAATATGCTTAAAAGTTACAATTCAAATGGTGTACAATATGCTTAAAAATATGATAAAACTGGTGTAAAATATGCTTTAAACTATAATACAAATGGTGTAAAATGTGATTGAAAATATAATACAAAAGGTGTAAAATATGCTTAAAATTATATTGAAATTATGCTTGAAAAATATAATACAATTATGCTTGAAAATATAAAAATGGTGTAAAATAAGTGTGAATTATATTTATATAGTGCTTTTCTCTAGTGTCTCAACGCGCTTTACATAGTGAAACCCAATATCTAAGTTATATTTAAACCACTGTGGATGGCACTGAGAGCAGGTGGGTAAAGTGTCTTGCCCAAGGACACAACGGCAGTGACTAGGATGGCGGAAGCGGGAATCAAACCTGCAACCATCAAGTTGCTGGCACGGCCACTCTACCAACCGAGCTATACCGCCCCTATGCTTAAAAAATTATAAAAATGGGTTTAAAATATGCTTAAAAATAATCAAAATTGTGTAAAACATGCTTGAAAATATAATTAAAATGGTGTAAAATATGCTTAAATATATAAATAAATGATAAATGGGTTGTACTTGTATAGCGCTTTTCTACCTTCAAGGTACTCAAAGCGCTTTGACACTACTTCCACATTTACCCATTCACACACACATTCACACACTGATGGAGGGAGCTGCCATGCAAGGCGCTAACCAGCACCCATCAGGAGCAAGGGTGAAGTGTCTTGCTCAGGACACAACGGACGTGACGAGGTTGGTACTAGGTGGGGATTGAACCAGGGACCCTCGGGTTGCACACGGCCACTCTCCCACTGGTTTCACATATGCTTTAAAATTAATAATACAAATGGTGTAAAATATGCTTTAAAAATAAAATAAAACATGCTTAAAATAGAATACATGGTGTATAATGTGCTTTAAAAATTATTAAAGTGGTGTAAAATATGTTTAAAATATATTACAAATGGTGTCAAATATGCTTAAAAATATAATACAAATGGTGTACAATATGCTTTAAAAATATAATACAAATGGTGTAAAATATGCTTAAAAATAAAATAAAAATGGTGTAAAATATGCTTAAAAATATATGATACAAATGTAAAAAATGCATAAAATATAATAAAAAGGGTGTAAAATATGCTTGAAAATATTATACAAATGGTGCAAAATATGCTTTAAAAAATTATAAAATTGGTGTAAAATATTCTTAAAAATATAATACAAATGGTGTAAAATATGCTTAAAAATATATGATACAAATGTTGTAAAAAATGCATAAAATATAATAAAAAGGGTGTAAAATATGTTCGAAAATATTATACAAATGGTGCAAAATATGCTTTAAAAAATTATAAAATTGGTGTAAAATATTCTTAAAAATATAATACAAATGGTGTAAAATATGCTTAAAAAAGTGCAGCCAAGGAATCTACCTGTGGCCCCTCCCACTCGTGCTGAACTAGCAGGTTATGAAGCTACATTATCCTCTCCCACATCGTTGTGTCTCCAACCTGCAACTCTTCTTGCACGCAACACCTGTCAGCCGTGACGTCATCTCCAGCGTGTACTCAAAATGTGTGTGTGTGTGTGTGTGTGTGTGTGTGTGTGTGTGTGTGTGTGTGTGGCACACCGCAGACGGAAGGTAGAGCTGCTCACCTGCAGCTTGACTTTCAGGTTGTCCACGTCCACCACCTTGTTCTGGAGAGACAGGAAGAGAGCGCAGCTGTGAGATACCCACAATGCACCTGGTGCACAATGAACACAGCACAGGGCCGTGACATACCCACAATGCACCTGGTGCACAATGAAAACAGCACAGGGCCGTGACATAGCCACATTGCTAAGTTAGCCAGAATGCTAACTTGGGATTGTTTACGGCCCACTAACAACTGTTAGCATTCTTACATTAGCATTATAGCTTTTTATTGCAGGTGTACACGTCAGTTTCAAATATTTTGTTACTTGACAAATGCTACCTGTTAGCATGCTTATGTTATTTGGATAGCTTTTTTAAGCTAATTCTACCAGTGCAATATTTTTCTGCTTGATGTGTGCTAATGTTAGCATGCTAGCATTTCTAACAATTTTTTCATCACATAGTAATATATTTTGCTACTTGACACATGCTGCAGTTGGCATTTTTAGTCAGCTAACATTAGCATGCTAGGTTGTTTTTTGGGGGGGCTAATTTACCAAATTTTCACTTATGCTAACTGTAAGCATGTTGTTGTTAGCATGTTAACATAGTTCTGTGAGCATGCCAGTTGTTGTTTTTTTTAGCTCATATTTTTTGTTACCTGACTCTACCTGGCCAGCGTGCTAACTGTTAGCATTTCAGTTCAACTTTGACACTAAAACATTCACACAAAATTTCACAGTCATTAGCAATTTCTCTTGAAATGGGATCTTGTAGTTGGACGTGGAATTTTTGTAGATTGAAATGTGAAAATGTTTTTGTGTTGAAGAGTTATGATGTCATGTGACTTTTTACAGCATGTGCTTTGAGTGCGGTCATGTGACTTCGAGGCTCTGTTTGATTGGTGGAGTAGACCGAGTGCGCTTTTTCACATGCAAGAATTTTGGCACTGTTCTGCCACCATAAAAATGGTGTATAAGCTAAAAAAAAATTTTTTAATAAGGTTTGGAATATGCTTAAAAACATAATAAAAATGGTGTAAAATATGCTTGAAAATAACAAAAATTGTGTAAAATATGTTTAAAGAAATAATAAAAATGGTGTGAAATATGCTTAAAATATAAAAATGGTGTAAAATGAGCTTACCTAATAATAAAAATGGTGTAAATATGCTTAAAAATAAGTGTAAAATATAACTAAAAAATTTAAAATGGTGTAGAATATGCTTGAAAATATACTAAAAATGGTGTAACATATGCTTAAAAATAATAAAAATGGTTTAAAATATGTTTAAAAAATAATAAAAATTGTGTAAAATATGCTTAAAATATAATAATGGTGTAAAATATGCTTAAAATATAAAAATGGTGTAAATATGCTTACCTAATATAATAAAAATGCTGTAAACTATGCTTACCTAATATAATAAAAATGGTGTAAAATATGCTTACCTAATATAATAAAAATGTTGTAAAAATGCTTTAAAAATATAATAAATGTGGTGTAAATATGCTTAAAAATATAATACAAGGGGTGTAAAATATGCTTAAATTTTTTTTACAAAAATGGTGAAAAATATGCTTAAAAAATAATAATGGTGTAAAATATGCTTACAAAATAAAATAAAAATGGTATAAAATATGGTGTAACATATGCTTAAAAATAATAAAAATGGTGTACAATATGCTTAAAATATAAAAATGGTGTAAAATATGCTTAAAAATATAATAAGAATTGGTGTAAAATATGCTTACCTAATATAATAAAAAATGTGTAAACCATGCTTACCTAAAATAATAAAAATTGTTTAAAATATGTTTACCTAATATAATAAAAATGGTGTAAAAATGCTTTAAAAATATAACAAATGTGGTGTAAATATGCTTAAAAATACAATACAAGGGGGTGTAAAATATGCTTAAAATTTTAATAAAAATTATGTACAATATGCTTAAAATATAAAAATGGTGTAAAATATGCTTAAAATATAATAACAATTGGTGTAAAATATGCTTACGTAATATAATAAAAATGGTGTAAGCCATGCTTACCTAGTAAAATAAAAATGGTGTAAAATTTGTTTACCTAATATAATAAAAATGCTGTAAAAATGCTTTAAAAATATAATAAATGTGGTGTAAATATGCTGGAAAATAACAACAGTGGTGTCAAATATGCTTAAAATTTTAACAAAAATGGTGAAACATATGCTTAAAATAATAAAAAATGGTGTAAAATATGCTTAAAATATAAAAATGGTGTAAAATATGCTTAAAAATGTAATAAGAATTGGTGTAAAATATGCTTACCTAATATAATAAAAATGATGTAAAATATGCTTACCTAATATAATAAAAATGGTGTAAAAAATGCTTTAAAAATATAATAAATGCGGTAGAAATATGCTTAAAATATAATACAAGAGGTGTAAAATATGCTTAAAATACAAGGGGTGTAACATATGCTTAACATTTAAACAAAAATGGTGAAAAATATGCTTGAAGATAATGGTGTAAAATATGCTTACAAAATATAATAAAAATGGTATAACATATGGTTAAAAATAATGGTGTAAAATGTTCAAAATATATAAAAATGGTGTAAAATACGCTAAATATATAATAAAAATAGGGTAAAATATGCTTAAAAATAACAAAAATGGTGCAATTTTTAAAAAAATTATAAATGGTGTAAAATATGCTCTAAAAATATAATAAAAATGATGTAAACTATGCTTAAAAATATATAATACAAATGGTGTAAAATACGCTTAAAAATACAAATTGCGTAAAAAACGTACAATAAAAATTAAAAAATGATCCAAAATATGCTTAAAAATAATTACAATTATGTAAATTATGCTTGAAAAATAATAAAATTGGTGTAAAATATGCTTTAAAATTATACAAATTGTGTAAAATAAACTTTAAAAACAATACAAATGGTGTAAAATATGCTTTAAATTTCATATAAATAGCGTAAAATGTGCTTAAAATATCAATCAATCAATCAATGTTTATTCATATAGCCCTAAATCACAAATGTCTCAAAGGACTGTACAAACCATTACGACTACAACATCCTCGGAAGAACCCAAAATACATAAAAATGCTGTATAATTTGCGATGTGGTGAGCAACAACTGCAGTAATTTGATTTAGATGCTCACTGTTGGTAAACAGTGAGCATGTAAATCACATTGTCGGCCTCGTCTGGTCAGCCACATCATTTAAGCATTTAAGTCTCATCTTAAAACTCATCTGTATACTCTAGCCTTTAAATAGACCTCCTTTTTAGACCAGTTGATCTGCCGCTTCTTTTCTTTCTCCTATGTCCCCCCCTCCCTTGTGGAGGGGGTCCGGTCCGATGACCATGGATGAAGTACTGACTGTCCAGAGTCGAGACCCAGGACGGACCGCTCGTCGGGACCCAGGATGGACCGCTCGCCTGTATCGGTTGGGGACATCTCTACGCTGCTGATCCGCTTCAGATGGTTTCCTGTGGACGGGACTCACTGCTGTCTTGGAGCCACTATGGATTGAACTTTCACAGTATCATGTTAGACCCGCTCGACATCCATTGCTTTCGGTCCCCTAGAGGGGGGGGGGTTGCCCACATCTGAGGTCCTCTCCAAGGTTTCTCATAGTCAGCATTGTCACTGGCGTCCCACTGAATGTGAATTCTCCCTGCCCACTGGGTGTGAGTTTTCCTTGCCCTTTTGTGGGTTCTTCCGAGGATGTTGTAGTCGTAATGATTTGTGCAGTCCTTTGAGACATTTGTGATTTGGGGCTATATAAATAAACATTGATTGATTGATTGATTAATTTGGCCTGACACGTCAATATTTGTGGGCAAAACACGTCATTTAACCTGCCACATCATTTTACGTGGCCCTCAACATCATTTAAGGTGGCCTGTCAGGTCACTCATAGTGGTCTGCCCCGTCATTTATCATTCATCTCGATAAATGTAGCGATTGGAATGAAACTTATTCTACCAAAGTAAAAGTAGTTTCTTCTTCACAATACAGTCAAGTAAAAGACAGCAATAATTGATCAATTCCTTTCAAAATAAACATAAAGTATGTATTTGATATGTACAATAGAGAGGAAACTGAATATCTTCCGGCTTTGATGTATTTATACAAACTATTTGTGACGTAATAATAATAATTATATGTGGATAGAGCCATGCAGTGAACCTCCATTTACAAACCCTCCATTTGCAAATGTTTCCATTTTCAAACATTCAGATGGAGCCAAATATGTCTTTGTGTGCCAACGCTTCATCCATCCATCCATCCATTTGAATTGTGGAGATTGAAGGTAAATAAGTGAAAGCAATGCAAAAGCAAAGAAAAGAACATTGAAGTCCACACCCTGTGAAGACATGTGACCTGACCACGCCTGTGAAGACATGTGACCTGACCACGCAAGTCAACAACGGGGATTTCCAAACACACTTGGAAACACTCCAAAGTGTGGAGAATGTCACCGCCTCGTTAGGACCTCCTGCTAACCAACACTCCTCACCTTTCATGATAATAACAAAAATAGTAATGGATTAGAATTTTATAGCGCTTGTCTAGACACTCAAAGTGGTTCACAGAGAAGTGAGAAGCCATCATTCGTTCACACCTGGTGGTGGTAAGCTACATTTGTAGCCACACTGCCCTGGGGGAGACTGACGGAAGCATGGCTGCCAGTTTGCGCCTCCGACCTCTACGACCACCACCCGTCATTCATTCACCAGTGTGAGCGGCACTGGGGGCAAGGGTGAAGTGTCCTGCCCAAGGACACAACGGCAGTGATTTGGATGATGTCACATACTGTACACAATTGTTGATGGCGTCGCGTACTGTGCACATACTTGACGTCACGTACTGTACACACATGTCGATGTCGCGTAATGTACACACTTGTCGATGTCGCGTACTGTACACACTTGTCGATGTCGCGTACTGTACACACTTGTCGATGTCGCGTACTGTACACACTTGTCGATGTCGCGTACTGTACACACTTGTCGATGTCGCGTACTGTACACACTTGTCGATGTCGCGTACTGTACACACTTGTCGATGTCGCGTACTGTACACACTTGTCGATCTCACGTACTGTACACACTTGTCGATCTCACGTACTGTACACACTTGTCGATGTCACGTACTGTACACACTTGTCGATGTCACGTACTGTACACACTTGTCGATGTCACGTACTGTACACACTTGTCGATGTCACGTACTGTACACACTTGTCGATCTCACGTACTGTACACACTTGTCGATCTCACGTACTGTACACACTTGTCGATGTCACGTACTGTACACACTTGTCGATCTCACGTACTGTACACACTTGTCGATCTCACGTACTGTACACACTTGTCGATCTCACGTACTGTACACACTTGTCGATGTCACGTACTGTACGTTACGTACCGTAAACACTTGATGACGTCATGTACTGTACACACTTGTTGATGTCGCGTACTGAACACACTTGTCGATGCCGTTACGTACTGTACACACTTGATGACGTCACGTACTGTACACACTTGTCGATGTCACGTACTGTACACACTTGTCGATGTCACGTACTGTACACACTTGTCGATCTCACGTACTGTACACACTTGTCGATGTCACGTACTGTACACACTTGTCGATCTCACATACTGTACACACTTGTCGATGTCACGTACTGTACGTTACGTACCGTAAACACTTGATGACGTCACGTACTGTACACACTTGTTGATGTCGCGTACTGAACACACTTGTCGATGCCGTTACGTACTGTACACACTTGTTGATGTCGCGTACTGTACACACTTGTTGATGTCACGCAGAGTAAACACTTTTTGTAGCGTACTGTACACACTTGTCGATGACGTTATGTACTGTAAACACTTGATGTCACGCACTGTACACACTTGTTGTCGCGTACTGTGCACATACTTGTCACGTACTGTACACACTTGTCGATGTCACGTACTGTACACACTTGTTGTCGATGGCGCGTACTGTACACACTTGTCGATGACATTACGTACTGTAAACACTTGATGTCGCGTACTGAACACTTGTCGATTACATTACGTACTGTAAACACTTGATGTCGCGTACTGTACACACTTGATGTTGCGTACTGTACACACTTGTTGATGTCACGCAGAGTAAACACTTTTTGTAGCGTACTGTACACACTTGTCGATGACGTTATGTACTGTAAACACTTGATGTCACGCACTGTACACACTTGTTGTTGTCGCGTACTGTGCACATACTTGTCACGTACTGTACACACTTGTTGATGTCGCGTACTGTGCACATACTTGTCACGTACTCTACACACTTGTCGATGTCACGTACTGTACACACTTGTTGTCGATGGCGCGTACTGTACACACTTGTCGATGACATTACGTACTGTAAACACTTGATGTCGCGTACTGAACACTTGTCGATTACATTACGTACTGTAAACACTTGATGTCGCGTACTGAACACACTTGTCGATGTCGCGTACTGAACACACTTGATGTTGCGTACTGTACACACTTGTCGATGACATTACGTACTGTAAACACTTGATGTCGCGTACTGAACACTTGTCGATTACATTACGTACTGTAAACACTTGATGTCGCGTACAGAACACACTTGTCGATGTCGCGTACTGAACACACTTGATGTTGCGTACTGTACACACTTGTCGATTACATTACGTACTGTAAACACTTGATGTCGCGTACAGAACACACTTGTCGATGTCGCGTACTGAACACACTTGATGTTGCGTACTGTACACACTTGTTGATGTCACGCAGAGTAAACACTTTTTGTAGCGTACTGTACACACTTGTCGATGACGTTATGTACTGTAAACACTCGATGTCACGTACTGTACACACTTGTTGATGTCGCGTACTGTGCACATACTTGTCACGTACTGTACACACTTGTCGATGTCACGTACTGTACACACTTGTTGTCGATGGCGCGTACTGTACACACTTGTTGTTGTTGTCGCGTACTGTGCACATACTTGTCACGTACTGTACACACTTGTCGATGTCACGTACTGTACACACTTGTTGTCGATGGCGCGTACTGTACACACTTGTGGATGACATTACGTACGGTAAACACTTGATGTCGCGTACTGAACACTTGTCGATTACATTACGTACTGTAAACACTTGATGTCGCGTACTGAACACACTTGTCGATGTCGCGTACTGAACACACTTGATGTTGCGTACTGTACACACTTGTTGATGTCACGCAGAGTAAACACTTTTTGTAGCGTACCGTACACACTTGTCGATGACGTTATGTACTGTAAACACTTGATGTCACGCACTGTACACACTTGTTGTTGTCGCGTACTGTGCACATACTTGTCACGTACTCTACACACTTGTCGATGTCACGTACTGTACACACTTGTTGTCGATGGCGCGTACTGTACACACTTGTTGTCGATGGCGCGTACTGTACACACTTGTCGATGACATTACGTACTGTAAACACTTGATGTCGCGTACTGAACACAATTGTCGATGTCGCGTACTGTACACACTTGTTGATGTCACACAGAGTAAACACTTGTTGATGTCAAGCAGAGTAAACACTTGTTGTCGCGTACTGTACACACTTGTAGTCGCGTACTGTACACACTTGTCGATGTCACGTACTGTACACTTGTCGATGTCACGTACTGTACACACTTGTTGTCGATGGCGCGTACTGTACACACTTGTCGATGTCACGTACTGTACACACTTGTCGATGTCACGTACTGTACACACTTGTCGATCTCACGTACTGTACACACTTGTCGATCTCACGTACTGTACACACTTGTCGATGTCACGTACTGTACACACTTGTCGATGTCACGTACTGTACACACTTGTCGATCTCACGTACTGTACACACTTGTCGATGTCACGTACTGTACACACTTGTCGATCTCACGTACTGTACACACTTGTCGATGACGTTACGTACTGTAAACACTTGATGACGTCACGTACTGTACACACTTGTCGACGTCACGTACTGTACACACTTGTCGATGTCACGTACTGTACACACTTGTCGATCTCACGTACTGTACACACTTGTCGATGTCACGTACTGTACACACTTGTTGTCGATGGCGCGTACTGTACACACTTGTCGATGTCACGTACTGTACACACTTGTCGATCTCACGTACTGTACACACTTGTCGATCTCACGTACTGTACACACTTGTCGATGTCACGTACTGTACACACTTGTCGATGACGTTACGTACTGTAAACACTTGATGACGTCACGTACTGTACACACTTGTCGATGTCACGTACTGTACACACTTGTCGATGTCACGTACTGTACACACTTGTCGATCTCACGTACTGTACACACTTGTCGATGACGTTACGTACTGTAAACACTTGATGACGTCACGTACTGTACACACTTGTCGATGTCACGTACTGTACACACTTGTCGATGTCACGTACTGTACACACTTGTCGATGTCACGTACTGTACACACTTGTCGATCTCACGTACTGTACACACTTGTCGATGTCACGTACTGTACACACTTGTTGTCGATGGCGCGTACTGTACACACTTGTCGATGACATTACGTACGGTAAACACTTGATGTCGCGTACTGAACACTTGTCGATTACATTACGTACTGTAAACACTTGATGTCGCGTACTGAACACACTTGATGTTGCGTACTGTACACACTTGTTGTTGTCACGTACTGTACACACTTGTCGATCTCACGTACTGTACACACTTGTCGATCTCACGTACTGTACACACTTGTCGATGTCACGTACTGTACACACTTGTTGTCGATGGCGCGTACTGTACACACTTGTGGATGACATTACGTACGGTAAACACTTGATGTCGCGTACCGTACACACTTGTCGATTACATTACGTACTGTAAACACTTGATGTCGCGTACTGAACACACTTGTCGATGTCGCGTACTGAACACACTTGATGTTGCGTACTGTACACACTTGTTGATGTCACGCAGAGTAAACACTTTTTGTAGCGTACTGTACACACTTGTCGATGACGTTATGTACTGTAAACACTTGATGTCACGCACTGTACACACTTGTTGTTGTCGCGTACTGTGCACATACTTGTCACGTACTGTACACACTTGTCGATGTCACGTACTGTACACACTTGTTGTCGATGGCGCGTACTGTACACACTTGTCGATGACATTACGTACTGTAAACACTTGATGTCGCGTACTGAACACAATTGTCGATGTCACGCAGAGTAAACACTTGTTGAAGTCAAGCAGAGTAAACACTTGTTGAAGTCAAGCAGAGTAAACACTTGATGTCGCGTACTGTACACACTTGATGTCACACAGAGTAAACACTTGTTGATGTCAAGCAGAGTAAACACTTGTCGCGTACTGTACACACTTGTAGTCGCGTACTGTACACACTTGTCGATGTCACGTACTGTGCACACTTGTTGATGTCACGTACGTTACACACTTCATTTCACGTACTGTACACTTTTGTTGATGACGTCACGTACTGTACACACTTCTTGATGACGTCACGTACTGTACACACTTCTTGATGACGTTGTGTACTGTACAGAGTTGAAGACATTACGTACCGTACACACTTTTTGATGTCACGTACTGTACACACTTGATAACGTCGCGTACTATACACACTTCTTGATGTCACGTACTGTACATAGTTGATGAGGTTGCGTACTGTTAACACTTTATGATCCTTCAAATATGGTAAAAAAAAACAGCTTTCATGATCCTTCAAATATGGTCAACAAAAATATCAAAATCGGCTTTCATGATCCTTCAAATATTTACAGAATATTTCTGTGTAAATAACTCATTTCTGCAACTTATATATGGAACAATATTATTTTCTCTAAAATTAAGTGGGTGTGCCTTATATAATCTGGAAAATAGCGTGATAATAATTTTATACCCAATTAACGTCTTTATAAGAAGCCATTACGACTTTACTGTCATTGAGAGGAAATAAACTCAACTCACACTTTTTTTTTTCTTTTTCTTTTTAAATGCAGCACTTTGGGCCAGGTACACCCTCGACAAGTTTTAGACCGGGTGTTGTTGATCATTTTTTAAACACACACCCCCCTCCCAGGGTACAGACATGATACCTCCCTTTCACGCCCCGGCCAAAGTCAGCTTTTATGATCCTTTAAACATGGTCAACAAAAACAGCAAAATAATTTTTTATGATCCTTCAAAAATTGTCAACAAATCTAGCAAAATCAGCTTTTCTGATCTTTCAAATATTGTCAGCAAAAACAGCTTTAATGATCCTTCAAATATGGTCAAAAAACAGCAAAATCAGTTTTTATGATCCTTAAAATATTGTCAGCAAATCAGGTTTTTTGATCCTTCAAATATAGTCAACAAAAACAGCCAAATCAGCTATTATGATCCTTCAAATATTGTCATCAAAATCAGCTTTTAAGATCTTTCAAATATTGGCAACAAAAATATCAAAATCTGCTTTTATGATCCTTCACATATTTACAGAACATTTCTGTGTAAATAACTCATTTCACAAGGTATATATCTGCGACTTATATATGGAACAATATTATTTTCTGTAAAATTGAGTGGGTGTGGCTTATATAGTCTGGAAAATAGCGTAATATGAATTTTCTACGCAATTAAAGTCTTTCTAAGAAGCCATTGTGACTTTACTGTCATTGAGTGGAAATAAACTCAACTCACACTCTTTTTTTGTCATAAAAGCAACTTTTTTTTTTTACACTGGAGCACATTGGGCCAGGTACACCCTCAACAACTTTTAGACCGGGTGTTGTTGATAATTTTTTTTAAACACACACCTCCCTCCCAGGGGACACACATGATACCTCTCTTTCACGCCCCGCCCGAAGTCAGCTTTATGATCCTTCAAACATGGTCAACAAAAACAGCAAAATCAGCTTTTATGATCCTTCAAATGTCAACAAAAACAGCAAAATTGGCTTTTATGATCCTTCAAATATTTGTAGAAATGTTTCTGGGTAAATAACTCATTTCACAAGGTATATATCTGCGACTTATATATAGAACAATATTATCTTCTCTAAAATTGAGTGGGGGTGGCTTATATATTCTGGAAAATAGCGTAATATGAATTTTATACGCAATTAAAGTCTTTCTAAGAAGCCATTGAGTGGAAATACACTCAACTCGCATTTTTTTGTGCTATAAAAGCAACTTTTTTAAAATTGTTTTTATTTATTTTTTTTAAATGCAGCACTTTGGGCGGAGTACACCATCGACAAGTTTTAGACCGGGTGTTGTTGATCATTTTTTATACACGCACCCCCCTCCCAGGGTACAGACATGATACCTCTCTTTCACGCCCCGCCCAAAGTCAGCTTTTATGATCCTTCAAATATTGTCAACAACAACAGCAAAATTGGCTTTTATGATCCTTCAAATATTTGTAGAAATGTTTCTGTGTAAATAACTCATTTCACAAGGTGTATATCTGCGACTTATATATAAACAATATTATCTTCTCTAAAATTGAGTGGGTGTGGCTTATATAATCTGGAAAATAGCGTAATATTAATTTTATACGCAATTAAAGTCTTTCTAAGAAGCCATTGAGTGGAAATACACTCAACTCGCATTTTTTTGTGCTATAAAAGCAACTTAAAAAAAAATAAAAAATTTAAATGCAGCGCTTTGGGCCAGGTACACCCTCAACACATTTTAGACCGGGTGTTGTTGATCATTTTTAAATCACACATCCCCCTCCCAGGTGACGGACATGATACCTCCCTCTCACACCCGCCCCCCCAAAGTCAGCTTTTATAAGCCTTCAAATATGGTCAACAAAAACAGCAAAGTCATCTTTTATAAGCCTTCAAATATGGTCAACAAAAACAGCAAAATCAGCTTTCATGATCCTTCAAACATTTACAGAATATTTCTGTGTAAATAACTCATGTCACAAGGTATATATCTGCGACTTATTTAATATATGGAACAATATTATTTTCTCTAAAATTAAGTGGGTGTGCCTTATATAATCTGGAAAATAGCGGGATAATAATGTTATACCCAATTAAAGTCTTTCTAAGAAGCCATTACGACTTTACTGTCATTGAGAGGAAATAAACTCAACTCACACTTTTTTTTTTTGCCATAAAAGCCACTTTTTTTTTCTAAATGCAGCACTTTGGGCCAGGTACACCCTCGACAAGTTTTAGACCGGGTGTTGTTGATCATTTTTTAAACACACACCCCCCTCCCAGGGGACAGACATGATACCTCTCTTTCACGCCCCGCCCAAAATCAGCTTTATGATCCTTCAAACATGGTCAACAAAAACAGCAAAATCATTTTTTATGATCCTTCAAATATTGTCAACAAAAACAGCAAAATTGACTTATGATCCTTCAAACATTTGTAGAAAATTTTCTGTGTAAATAACTCATTTCACAAGGTATATATCTGCGACATATATAGAACAATATTATCTTCTCTAAAATTGAGTGGGTGTGGCTTATATAATCTGGAAAATAGCGTAATATGAATTTTATACGCAATTAAAGTCTTTCTAAGAAGCCATTGAGTGGAAATAAACTCAACACACATTTTTTTGTGCTATAAAAAGGAACTTTTTTTTATTTTTTTTTTTTTTAAATGCAGCGCTTTGGGCCAGGTACACTCTCAACACATTTTAGACCGGGTGTTGTTGATCATTTTTAAATCACACATCCCCCTCCCAGGGGACAGACATGATTCCCCCCCCCTCAGAGTCAGCTTTTATGAGCCTTCAAATATGGTCAACAAAAACAGCAAAATCCACTTTTATGATCCTTCAAAAATTGTCAACAACAATAGCAAAATCAGCTGTTATGATTCTTCAAATATTTACAGAATATTTGTGTAAATAACTCATTTCACAAGGTATATATCTGCGACTTATATATGGAACAATATTATTACTCTAAACTTGAGCGGGTGTGGCTTAAATAGTCTGGAAAATAAATTTTTTAGAGGCAATTAAAGTCTTTCTAAGCCCTTTCACACACACTTAAAGCAGGTCCTACACTCGAAGATGAGACATAAAGACGTGATTTTGAAGTCCAAGTACTTGAAAGAGTGCAGTAGTGAACACTATAGTGAGAGTCGCAGTAGAAAAGATGCATTTAGCAGCTTGTTCTTCTTTGTTCACTTTCACACAGGAAGTGTGCGCGTGCACAAGAGGAAGCAGAGCAGCGAGACAAAAGCAGGCGACGGGCAGACGGCAGAACGCGCTCTTCTTCCAGCCCTGCATTTGTTGCCATGGCTTTTCTTGCCCACAATTATGACGCGCGCCCTGACTGAAGAAGTCGGCCCAAAATAGAGCGGCCAAGTTGCAAGAGGCCACAGCAGCGGCGGAATAAAACAACTGTTGTTTGATGATGAGATCATGTGATTAGATCATGTGACCACATCCTGACCTCTGACCTCCTGTTGCCCCTTTGACAGCTGCTAAGTCAACGTCCAAGTGTCTCCATCTTTAATGTCTGCAACACCTTATGTTTTTGTTGACCATCTAGCACCCCCCGCCACCCCAAGAGGGACAAGCGGTGGAAAAATGGATGGATGGATGAATATTTGAAGGCTCATGAAGCCGATTTTGCTGTTTTTGTTGACCATATTTGAAGGCTCGTGAGGCTGATTTTTCTGTTTTTATTGACGATATTTGAAGGCCAATGAAGCAGATTTTGCGGTTTTTGTTGACCATAGTTGAAGGATCATAAAGCTGATTTTGCTGTTTTTTTGGACGATATTTGAAGGATCATAAAAGCTGATTTTGCTTGTTTTGTTGACCGTATTTGAAGGATCGTGAGGCTGATTTTTCTGCTTTTATTGATGATATTCGAAAGCTAATGAAGCTGACTTTGCTGTTTTTGTTGAACATATTTAAAGACATGCACCTGGGGATAGGTTGATTGGCAACACTAAATTGGCCCTAGTGTGTGAATGTGAGTGTGAATGTTGTATGTCTATCTGTGTTGGCCCTGCGATGAGGTGGCGACTTGTCCAGGGTGTATCCCGCCTTCCGCCCGATTGTAGCTGAGATAGGCGCCAGCGCCCCCCCATGACCCCAAAAGGGAATAAGCGGTAGAAAATGGATGGATGGATATTTAAAGGATCATAAAACCTGTTTTTTTGTTGTCTATATTTGAGGGATCATAGACCTGACTTTGCCGTTTTTGTTGACCATACTTGAAGGAACATATAACAGACTTTGTTATGTTTGTTGACCATAATTCAAGGACCATAGAACTGACTTTGATATTTTTGTTGACCATATTTGAAGGATCGTAGACCTGACTATGCGGTTTTTGTTGACCATATTTGAAGAATCGTAGACCTGACTTTGCTGTTTTTGTTGACCATACTTGAAAGACCACAGAACTGACTGCTGTTTTTGTTGACCATAATTGAAGGACCATAGAACTGACTTTGATGTTTTTGTTGACCATATTTGAAGGACCATAGACCTGACTTTGCTGTTTTTGTTGACTATACTTGAAGGATCATAGAACTGACTTTGCTGTTTTTGTTGGCCATACTTGAAGGACCATAGACCTGACTTTGCTGTTTTTGTTGACTATACTTGAAGGATCATAGAACTGACTTTGCTGTTTTTGTTGACCATACTTGAAAGATCATAGAATTGAATTTGTTGTTTTTGTTGACCATAATTGAAGGACCGTATAAATAAATGATAAATGGGTTGTACTTGTATAGCGCTTTTCTACCTTCAAGGTACTCAAAGCGCTTTGACACTACTTCCACATTTACCCATTCATACACACATTCACACACTGATGGAGGGAGCTGCCATGCAAGGCGCCAACCAGCACCCATCAGGAGCAAGGGTGAAGTGTCTTGCTCAGGACACAACGGACGTGACGAGGTTTGTACTAGGTGGGATTTGAATCAGGGACCCTCGGGTTGCGCACGGCCACACTGCGCCAAGCCGTCCCTATATAACTGACTTTGTTGTTTTTGTTGACCATAATTGAAGGACCATAGAACTGACTTTGATGTTTTTGTTGACCATATTTGAAGGATCATAGACCGGACTTTGCTGTTTTTGTTGACTATACTTGAAGGATCATAGAACTGACTTTGCTGTTTTTGTTGACCATACTTGAAGGATCATTGAACTGATTTTGCTGTTTTTGTTGACCACATTTGAAGAATCGTACAACTGACTGCTGTTTTTGTTGACCACACTTGAAGGATCATAGAACTGACTTTGCTGTTTTTGTTGACCATACTTTAAGAACATAGAACTGACGTTGCTGTTTTTGTTGACCATCTAGCACCCCCTGCCACCGCAAGAGAGACAAGCGGTAGAAAATGGATGGATGAATATTTGAAGGCTCATGAAGCCGATATTGTTGACCATATTTGAAGGCTCGTGAGGCTGATTTTTATTGAGGATATTTGAAGGCTAATGAAACAGATTTTGCTGTTTTTGTTGACCATAGTTGAAGGAACATTAGAACTGATTTAGCTTGTTTTGTTGACCGTATTTGAAGGATCGTGAGGCTGATTTTTCTGCTTCTATTGATGATATTCGAAAGCTAATGAAGCTGACTTTGCTGTTTTTGTTGAACATATTTAAAGGATCATAAAAACTATTTTTTGTTGTCCATATTTGAGGGATCATAGAACTGACTTTGCTATTTTTGTTGACTATACTTGAACATATTTTTTTGACCATATAACTGACATTGATGTTTTTGTTGACCATATTTGAAGGATTATAGACCTAACTTTGCTGTTTTTGGTGACCATATTTGAAGGATCATAGACCTGACTTTGCTGTTTCTGTTGACCATACTTGAAAGATCATAGAACTGACTTTGTTTTTGTTGACCATAATTGAAGGACCATATAACTGACTTTGTTGTTTTTGCTGACCATAATTAAAGGACCATAGAACTGACTTTGTTGTTTTTGTTGACTATACTTGAAGGATCATAGAACTGACTTTGCTGTTTTTGTTGACCATACTTGAAGGATCATAGAACTGAGATTGCTGTTTTTGTTGACCACATTTGAAGGATCATAGAACTGACTGCTGTTTTTGTTGACCATACTTGAAGGATCATAGAACTGACTTTGCTGTTTTTATTGACCATACTTGAAAGAACATAGAACTGACGTTGCCGTTTTTGTTGACCATCTAGTACCCCCCGCCACCGCAAGAGAGACAAGTGGTAGAAAATGGATGGATGAATATTTGAAGGCTCATGAAGCCCATTTTGTTGACCATATTTGAAGGCTCGTGAGGCCAATTTTTATTAAGGATATTTGAAGGCTAATGAAACAGATTTAGCTGTTTTTGTTGACCATAGTTGAAAGAACATAGAACTGAGGTTGCTGTTTTTGTTGACCATCTAGTACCCCCCGCCACCGCAAGAGAGACAAGTGGTAAAAAATGGATGGATGAATATTTGAAGGCTCATGAAGCCCATTTTGTTGACCATATTTGAAGGCTCGCGAGGCGGATTTTTCTGCTTTTATTGATGATATTCGAAAGCTAATGAAGTTGACTTTGCTGTTTTTGTTGAACATATTTAAAGGATCATAAAAACTGTTTTTTGTTGTCCATATTTGAGGGGTCATAGAACTGACTTTGCTGTTTTTGTTGACCATACTTGAAGGAAAATATAACAGACTTTGTTATTTTTGTTGACCATAATTGAAGGACAAAATAACTGAATTTGATGTTTTTGTTGACCATATTTGAAGGATCATAGACCTGACTTTGCTGTTTTTGTTGACCATAATTAAAGGACCATATACTGACTTTGATGTTTTTGTTGACCATATCTGAAGGATCATAGACCTGACTTTGCCGTTTTTGTTGACTATACTCGAAGGATCATAGAACTGACTTTGCTGTTTTTGTTGACCATACTTGAAGGATCATAGAACTGACTTTGCTGTTTTTGTTGACCACATTTAAAGGATCATAGAACTGACTGCTGTTTTTGTTGACCATACTTGAAGGATCATAGAACGGACTTTGCTGTTTTGGTTGACGATACTTGAAAGAACATAGTACTGATGTTGCTGTTTTTGTTGACCATTTAGCACCCCCCGCCACCCCAAGAGGGACAAGCGGTAGAAATGGATGGATGAATATTTGAAGGCTCATGAGGCTGATTTTCATTGAGGATAATTGAAAGGCTAATGAAGCAGATTTTGCTATTTTCGTTGACCATAGTTGAAGGATCATAAAAGCTGATTTTGCTGTTTTTGTTGACCATATTTGAAGGCTCATGAGGCGGACTTTTCTGTTTTTATTGACGATATTTGAAGGCTAATGAAGCAGAGTTTGCTGTTTTTGTTGACCATATTTGAAGGCTTGTGAGGCTGATTTTTATAGAGGATATTTGAAAGCTAATGAAGCAAATGTTGCTGTTTTTGTTGACCATAGTTGAAAGATCATAAAAGCTGATTTTGCTGGTTTTGTTGACCATATTTGAAGGCTCATGAGGCGGACTTTTCTGTTTTTATTGACGATATTTGAAGGCTAATGAAACAGGTTTTGCTGTTTTTGTTGACCATATTTGAAGGCTTGTGAGGCTGATTTTTATAGAGGATATTTGAAGGCTAATGAAGCAAATGTTTCTGTTTTTGTTGACCATAGTTGAAGGATCATAAAAGCTGATTTTGCTGTTTTTGTTGACCATATTTGAAGGCTCGTCAGGCTAATTTTTCAGTTTTTATTGACGATATTCGAAGGCCAATAAAGCCGATTTTGCTGGGTTTTTTTTACATATATGAAGGATAATAAAAGCTGTTTTTTGTTGACCATATTCGGAAGATTATAGAAATTATTTTGTGCTGTTTTTTTCACCATACTTGAAGGATCATAGAAGTGACTTTGCTGTTTTTGTTGATCATACTTGAAGGAACATAGAACTGACTGATGTTTTTGTTTACCATATTTGAAGGCTCGTTAGGCTGATTTTGCAGTTTTTATTGATGATATTTGAAGGATCATAGAACTGACATTGCTGTTTTTGTTGACCATACTTGAAGGATCATAGTACTGACTTTGCTGTTTTTGTTGACCATGCTTGAAGGATCACAGAACCGACTTTGCTGTTTTTGTTGACCATACTTGAAGGAACATACAACTGACTGTTGTTTTTGTTGACCATATTTGAAGGCTCGTGAGGCTGCTTTTTTCTGTTTTTATTGACGATTTTAGAAGGCTAATGAAGCAGATTTTGCTGTTTTTGTTGACCATATTTAAAGGCTCGTGAGGCTGATTTTGCAGTTTTTAGTGATGATATTTGAAGGCTCATAAAAGCTGATTTTGCTGTTTTTAACATATTTGAATGATCATAGAACTGACATTGCTGTTTTTGTTGACCATCCAGCACCGCCCGCTCCCCAAGACGGACAAGCGGTAGAAAATGGATGGATAGATGCATATTTAAAGGCTCATGAAGGTGATTTTTCTGTTTTTGGTGACCATGTTTGAGGGATCATAGAAGCTGTTTTTGTTGACTATATTTGAAGGTTCAAAAACCTGACTTTGCTGTTTTTGTTGACCATACTTGAAGGATCATAGAACTGACTTTGTTGTTTTTGTTGACCATACTTGAAGGAACATAGAACTGACTCTGTTGACCATATTTGAAGGCTCATTGTTGACTTTGTTATTTTGTTGGCCATACTTGAAGGATCGTAGAAGTGACTTTGCTGTTCTGGTTGACCATACTTGAAGGAACATAGAACTGACTTTGTTGTTTTTGTTGACCATAATTGAAAGACCATAGAACTGACTCTGATGTTTTTGTTGACCATATTTGAAGGATCATATAACTGACTTTGCTGTTTTTTGACCATACTTGAAGAATCATAGAACTGACTTTGCTGTTTTTGTTGACCACATTTGAAGGATCATAGAACTGACTGCTGTTTTTGTTGACCATACTTGAAGGATCATAGAACTGACTTTGCGGTTTCTGCTGACCGTCCAGCACCCCCCGCCGCCCCAAGAGGGACAAGCAGTAGGAAATGGATGGATGGATATTTGAAGGATAATAAAAACTGATTCTGATGTTTTGGTTGACTATATTTGAAGGATCATAAAAACTTATTTTGCTGTTTTTTGATGGCAATATTTGAAGGCTCATGAAACTGATTTTGCTGTTTTTGTTGGCTATAGTTGAAGGATCATTAAAACTGATTTTGCTGACCATATTTGAAGGATCCTAGAACTGACTTTGCTGTTTTTGTTGAACATACAGCACAGCCCGCTCCACAGGACGGAAAAGTGGTAGAAATGGATGGATATATGCATATTTGAAGGCTCATGAAGCTGATTTTGCTGATTTTGTTGACCTTATTTGAAGGATCATAGAACTGACTTCGTTGTTTTTGTTGACCATATTTGAAGGATCGTAGACCTGAATTTGCTGTTTTGGTTGACCATATTTGAAGGACCATAGAACTGACTTTGATGTTGTTGTTGACCATATTTAAAGGATTATAGAACTGACTTTGCTGTTTTTTTACCATTCTTGAAGAATCATAGAACTGACTTTGCTGTTTTTGTTGACCATATTTGAAGGATCATAAAACTGACTGCTGTTTTTGTTGACCATAATTGAAGGATCATAGAACTGACTTTGCTGTTTCTGTTGACAGTCCAGCACCCCCCGCCACCCCAAGAGGGACAAGCGGTAGGAAATGGATGGATAGATATTTGAATGCTCATTAAGACGATTTTGCTGTTTTTGTTGACCATAGCTGAAGGATCATAAAAGCTGATTTTGCTGTTTTTGTTGACCATATTTGAAGGATCATAAAAGCTGATTTAGCTTTTTTGTTGACCATACTTAAAGGATCATCAGGCTGATTTTTCTGTTTTTAGTGACGATATTTGAAGGCTAATAAAGCTGATTTTGCTGTTTTTGTTGAACATATTTGAAGGCTTATAAAAGCTGTTTTTGTTGACAATATTTGAAGGATCATAAAAGCTGATTTTGTTGACCATATTTGAAGGATCATAAAAAGCTGATTTAGTTGTTTTTGTTGACCAAATTTGAAGGATCATAAAACTGACTTTGCTGTTTTTGTTGACCATCCAGCACCCCCTGTCCACACCCGCCACCCCAAGCAGTAGGAGATGGATGGATGGATATTTGAAGGATAATAAAGCTGTTTTTTATGTTTTTGTTGACTATATTTGAAGGATAATAGAAGCTAATTTTGCTGTTTTTGCCGACCATATTTGAAGGATCATAAAAACTTACTTTGCTGTTTTTGATGGCAATATTTGAAGGCTCATGAAACTGATTTTGCGTTTTTTGTTGACAATATTTGAAGGCTCACAAAACAGATTTTTCTGTTTTTGTTGGCTATAGTTGAAGGATCATAAAAGCTGATTTAGCTTTTTCTTGCCAATATTTGAAGGCTCATGAAGTTGATTTTGCTGTTTTTGTTGACCATAATTGAAGGATCATAAAAGCTGATTTTGTTGACCATATTTGAAGACTCATAAAAGTTGATTTTGCAGTTTTTCTTGACCATATTTGAAGGATCATAGAACTAAAATTTGCTGTTTTTGTTGACCATCCAGCACAGCCCGCTCCCCAAGACGGACAATTGGTAGAAAATAGATGGATAGATGCATATTTGAAGGCTCATGAAGCTGATTTTGCTGTTTTTGGTGACCATATTTGACAGATCATAGAAGCTGATTTTGTTGACCTTATTTGAAGGCTCATCAAAGGTAATTTTGTTGACAATATTAGACGGATCCTAGAAGCGGAATTAGATTTTTTTTAAAACCATATTTGAAGGATAATAAAAGCTGATTTTGCTGTTTTTGTTGACAATACTTGAAGACTAATGAAGCTGATTTTGCTGACCATATTTGAAGGCTCACAAAAGTTGATTTTGCTGTTTTTTTTTACAATATTTGAAGGCTCATTAAAGCTCATATTGCTTTTTTTGTTGACCATATTTGAAGGCTCATGAATTGATTTTTCTGTTTTTATTGAACATATTTGAATGCTAATAAAACAGATTTTTCAGATTTTTATTAACCTTTTTCAGATTTGTATTAACCTTCAGATTTTTATTAACCTTCAGATAATATCTGAAGGTTAATAAAAGCTGAATTTGTTGTTTTTATGTTGACCATATTTGAAGGCTCATGAAGTTGATTTTGCTGTTTTTGTTGACCATATTTGAAGGCTCATATAAAGTTGATTTTGCTTTTTTGTTGACCATATCTAAAGATTCATGAAGCTAATGTTGCTGTTTTTGTTGACCATATTTGAAGGCTCGTGAAAGCTGTTTTTGTTGACAATATTTTAAGGTTAGTAAAAGCTGATTTTGTTTTTAGTTCACCAATAAATCAAAGGATCTTAAAAGCTGATTTTGCTGTTTATTTTGACCATATTTAGAGACTCATAAAAGCTGACTTTGTTGACAAGATCTTAAGGTTAATAAAAGCTGATTTTTTTGTTTTTGTTGACCTAAAATCAAAGGATCATAAAAGCTGATTTTGCTGTTTATGTTGACAATATTTGAAGGCTCATGAAGCTGACTTTGCTGTTTCTGTTGACCATATTCGAAGGCTCATAAAAGCTATTGTTGTTGACAATATCTGAAGGTTAGAAAATCTGATTTTGCTGTTTTCGTTGATCATATTTGAAGGACCATGAAGCTGATTTTGCTGTTTTTGTTGACCATATTTGAAGACTCATGAAAGCTGATTTTGTTGACAAGATCTGAAGGTTAATAAAAGCTGATTTTGTTGTTTTTGTTGACCTAAAATCGAAGGCTCATGATGCTGATTTTGCTGTTTTGTTTTTTTTTTACCATATTCGAAGGCTCATAAAATTTATTTTTGTTGACAATGTCTGAAGGTTAGGAAATCAGATTTAGCTGTTTTTGTTAATCATATTTGAAGGATCATAAAATCTGATTTTGCTGTTTATGTTGACCATATTGAAGGCTCATGAAGCTGATTTTGCCGTTTTTTTGTTCTTACCATATTTGCAGGCTCATAAAGCTGATTTTCCTGCTTTTTTCATTTTTATTTTTTTTTACCATATTTAAAGGCTCATAAAGCTGATTTGGCGTTTATTGTCAACAGAATTAGCTTTGTGAGCCTTCTAATATTGACAACAAAAACAGCAAAATCAGTTTCATGAGCCTTCAAATATTGCCATCAAAAAACAGCAAAGTTGCGTTTATAATATCTAAAGGCTTGTACAGCTTATTTTGCTATTTTTGTTGACAACAGTTTAAGGCTCATAAAAGCCGATTTTTCCGTTTTTGTTGACCATATTTGAAGGCTCATGAAGCTGAGTTTGCTGTTTTTGTTGATCATATTTGAAGGCTCTTAAAAGCTGTTTTTGTTGAGAATATCTGAATGTTAATAAAAGCTGATTTTGCTGTTCTTGCTGACCATATTTGAGGGATCATAAAGGCTGATTTTGCTGTTTATGTTGACAATATTTGAAGGCTCATGAAGCTGATTTTGCTGTTTTTGTTGAACATATTGGAAGGCTCTTAAAAGCAGTTTTTGTTGAGAATATTAGAATGTTAATAAAAGCTGATTTTGCTGTTTTTGCTGACCATATTTGAAGGATCATAAAGGCTGATTTTGATGTTTATGTTGACAATATTTGAAGGCTCATGAAGCAGATTTTGCTGTTTTTTTTTGTTGTTTCTTTGAACCATATTTGAAGGGTCATAAAGCTGATTTTGCTATTTTTTGACAATATTTAAGGGCTTTTTAAGCTTATTTTGCTGTTTTTGTCGACAACTGTTAAAGGCTCATAAAAACCGATTTTTCCGTTTTTGTTTACCATATTTGAAGGCTCATGAAGCTGATTTTACCGTTTTTGTTGAACATATTTGAAAGCTCTAAAAGCTGTTTTTTGTTGAGGATATCTAAAGGTTAATAGAAGCGGATTTTGCTGTTTTTGGTAACCATATTTGAAGGATCATAAAAGCTGATTTTGCCGTTTATGTTGAATATATTTGAAGGCTCATAAAGTATATTTTGCTGTTTTTAATCATATTTGAAGGCTCATAAAGCTGATTTTGCAGTCTTTTGGGGGGATAATATTTAAGGGCTTTTGAGGCTTATTTTGCTGTTTTTGTTGACAACAGTTAAAGGATCATAAAAGCCGATTTTTCCGTTTCGGTTGACCATATTTGAAGGATCATAAAAGCTGATTTTGGCTGGGGCGTGAGAGGCAGGTATCATGTCTGTCTCCTGGGAGGGGGGTGTGTGATTAAAAAATGATCAACAACACCCGGTCTAAACGTGTCGAGGGTGCACCTGGCCCAAAGCGCTGCAGAGTAAAAGTTGCTTTTATGGCAACAAAAAAAAACCATTGGGAGTTTAGTTTATTTCCACTCAATGACAGTAAAGCCCCAATGGCTTCATTTGATGGTAAAAGTCCAAGAACGAAACTGCCAATTCTTATTGTGAAACAAACATACACTTGCTTTTACTTGCAAGTAAAAAAAAGTGCCACTTTAATTGGACAGTAAAATCCTGACAGTACTTTACCAAAACATCCATGTATAGTACGGTATAGCTCAGTTGGTAGAGCGGCCGTGTCAGCAATTTAAGGGTTGCAGGTTCGATTCCCGCTTCTGCCATCCTAGTCACTGCCGTTGTGTCCTTGGGCAAGACACTTTACCCACCTGCTCCCAGTGCCACCCACACTGGTTTAAATGTAAAAATTAGATATTGGGTTTCACTCTGTAAAGCGCTTTGAGTCACTAGAGGAAAAAGTGCTATATAAATATAATCCACTTCACTTCATCAATTTGCCAGAATTTTACTACAAGTGTCACTGTTTTTATTTTCACCAACTTAGTGTCAATTAAAAACTGGCTACCATTCTCAATCTTACTGTAAAGGGAATTTTTTCCCCCTTAAAATCTATATCTCAATATATTTAGTGATTGATTGTAAATGGAAGAAATATACCATTACTCTTACTTTCTTTTTATTTTAATCTGTTTTTTACTTTAAAGTAAAAAAGTGTATATTACACCAAATTACTGTAAATAGTAATATTGTTTTTACGACAAATTTCTGGCA
This sequence comes from Nerophis ophidion, assembly GCF_033978795.1. Taxonomy (NCBI): domain Eukaryota; kingdom Metazoa; phylum Chordata; class Actinopteri; order Syngnathiformes; family Syngnathidae; genus Nerophis; species Nerophis ophidion. Next base: position 34,853,167 of record NC_084633.1, on the reverse strand, counting down.
ACTGATCTGCCAGTGTTTTTTTTTACCATGAAATCAATAGTTTTACAGTGAGTTACAGTAAATGTAAAATTGACGCCAATGTCATTTTAAATATTGTTTGCTGTAAATAGACAACAATACTACTTCCTTTTTACAGTAAGGTCCGGCCAGCAAGCCATTGACTGCACAATGTTTTTTGACAGCGTGGGGTAGGCTCCAGCGCCAGAGAAAATGCAAGGCTGGTGGCCATCTTGTGAAACAGTTGGTGCAGACTGTGAAGTCGCAGTTAGCACATTTGGCGCTAGCGTCACACGAGGTGCCAATTGTCACACTCGGGGAGGAGGAAATGTTGCTTTCACAGACACAGGAAAAAAAAAAAAAAAATCTTTCGGGATCGCTCTCACCCTGAAGTCAATCCCCACGGTGGCGATAAAGTTTCCTCCCACAAACGCTCCGTCTTTAAAGCGCAGCAAGATGCACGTCTTCCCCACGGCCGAGTCTCCCAGCAGCATCACCTGTGGACCAGAAGACAAGGTGTCAGCAGGAAACAGCAGGATGCACGGCGGCAGAAGACTGAAAACTATTTCCCGACGTGAGGATTCTGGTAAAGTTCCAATTGACAAGTCAAGTAGCGTTGAACGAGTCCTCGCACCCCTGTGCTACTCGGGAACGCATGACGCACGGGCCACGTCCCACCCACCAGCGCACCTGTCATGAAGATTGGAGCAAATGGATAGAAGTTATGACTGCTATCATTTTCCACCAAAATATGTTTTTGGTGGAAAATCTTGTTTTTTTTCAACACGATTCTCGATTCAAACCGATATCTTACAACATAATATTTGGCATAAAAATGGTAAAATAGGTTGCAATAAAAACGTTTTCAAATTTTAGGAATCTATTGAGAATGGGGATTAATAAAAATCGATATTTTCCAGCACTCCTACAATGCAGAAAGAACTTGAATCTTGCGACTCACGATTCAATTTGATTCAAATTCCTGGGCTGAAGAATCGATTCAGAATCCAATCCCGATATAAACCGATTCTCCCAACATAATATTAGGCATAAAAAAGGTAAAATAGGTTACAATAAAAACGTTTTCAAATTTTAGGAATCTATTGAGAATAAGTTTTAATAAGAATCGTTACTTTCCAGCACTCCTACGATGCAGTAAGAACTTGAATCTTGCGACTCACGTTTCAATTTGATTCAAATTCTTGGGCTGAAGAATCGATTCCCAACCGAATCCCGATTCAAACAACATAATATTTGGCATAAAAATGATAAAATAGTTCACAATAAAACACTTTTTCAAATGTTTTTCTAATTTTAGGAATCTATTGAGAATCAGGTTTATAAAAATCAATATTTGCACTCCTACGACTCACTGTTCATTTTGATTCAAATTCTTGGGCTGAAGAATCGTTTCAGAATCGAATCCTGATTTAAACCGATTCTTCCAACATAATATTTGGAATAAAAATGATAAAATAGGTTACAATAAAAATGTTTTTAAATTATTCTTAAATGTTGTGAATCTATTGATAATGGGTTTGAGAAGAATCGATATTTTCCAGCACTCCTACGATGCAATAAAAATTTTAATCTTACGACTCAAATTCCTGGGCTGAAAAATCGATTCAGAATCGAATCTCGATTGGAAAAAAAACAAGTATTTTTAAACAATTAAAAAAGATATGAATCAAATCAGAATCGGTCCAATTCGAATCCCATTCTTGGTTTGCCGATTCAAATCTGAATGTTTTGATTCAACACGATTCTTGATTCAAACCGATGTCTCACAACATAATATTTGGCATAAAAATGATAAAATAAGTTATAATATAAACTTTTAAAAAAATATTCTTAAATGTTAAGAATATTTTAAGAATCGGGTTAATAAGAATCAATTTTTTTCCAACACTCCTACGATGCAATAAGAACTTGAATCTTACGACTCACGATTCAATTTGATTCAAATTCTTGGGCTGAAGATCGATTCAGAATCAAATCCCGATTTAAACCGATTCTCCCAACATAATATTAAAAAGGTAAAATAGGTTACAATAAAAACTTTTTCAAATTTTAGGAATCTATTGAGAATAAGTTTTAATAAGAATTGTTATTTTCCAGCACTCCTACAATGCAGTAAGAACTTGAATCTTGCGACTCACGATTCAATTTGATTCAAATTCTTGGGCTGAAGAATCGATTCCCAACCGAATCCCGATTCAAACAACATAATAATTGGCATAAAAATGATAAAATAGTTCACAATAAAACACTTTTTCAAATGTTTTTCTAATTTTTGGAATCTATTGAGAATCAGGTTTATAAAAATCAATATTTGCACTCCTACGACTCACTATTCATTTTGATTCAAATTCTTGGGCTGAAGAATCGTTTCAGAATCGAATCTTGATTTAAACCGATTCTTCCAACATAATATTTGGAATAAAAATGATAAAATAGGTTACAATAAAAATGTTTTTGAATTATTCTTAAATGTTGTGAATCTATTGATGATGGGTTTGAGAAGAATCGATATTTTCTAGCACTCCTACGATGCAATAACAATTTGAATCTTATGACTCAAAATCCTGGGATGAAAAATCGATTCAGAATCGAATCTCGATTGGAAAAAAAACTAGTATTTTTAAACAATTAAAAAAGATATGAATCAAATCAGAATCGGTCCAATTCGAATCCCATTCTTGGTCTGCCGATTCAAATCTGAATGTTTTGATTCAACACGATTCTCGATTCAAACCGATGTCTTACAACATAATATTTGGCATAAAAATGATAAAATAAGTTATAATAGAAACTTTTAAAAATATATTCTTAAATGTTAAGAATATTTTAAGAATCGGGTTAGTAAGAATCAATTTTTTTCCAACACTCCTACGATGCAATAAGAACTTGAATCTTACGACTCACGATTCAATTCGATTCAAATTCTTGGACTGAAGAATCGAGTCAACAGATTCTCACAACATATTTGGCATAAAAATGATAAAATAGGTTACAATAAAAAACAATCTAATTTTAGGAATCTATTGAGAATCGGGATTAATAAGAATCGATATTTTCCAGCACTCCTACAATGCAGTAAGAACTTGAATCTTGCAACTCACGATTCAATTTGATTCAAATTCTTGGGCTGAAGAATCGATTCTCAATCGAATCCCGATTCAAACAACATAATATTTGGCATAAAAATTATGAAATTGTTTACAATAAAACACTTTTTCAAATGTTTTTCTAATTTTAGGAATCTATTGAGAATCAGGTTTACAAAAATCGATATTTGCACTCCTACCATGCAGTAAGAACTTGAATCTTACGACTCACTATTCATTTCGATTCAAATTCTTGTGCTGAAGAATCGTTTCAGAATCGAATCCCGATTTAAACCGATTCTTCCAACATAATATTTGGAATAAAAATTATAAAATAGGCTACAATAAAAATGTTTTTAAATTATTCTTAAATGTTGTGAATCTATTGATAATGGGTTTGAGAAGAATCGATATTTTCTAGCACTCCTACGATGCAATAAGAATTTGAATCTTATGACTCAAAATCCTGGGCTGAAAAATCGATTCAGAATCGAATCTCGATTGGAAAAAAAATAAGTATTTTTAAACAAATCAAAAACATATGAATCAAATCAGAATCGGTCCAACTCGAATCCCATTCTTGGTTTGCCGATTCAAATCTGAATGTTTTTGATTCAACACGATTCTCGATTCAAACCGATGTCTTACAACAAAATATTTGGCATAAAAATGATAAAATAAGTTTTAATATAAACTTTTAAAAAATTATTCTTAAATGTTAACAATTTATTAAGAATCGGGTTAATAAGAATAAATTTTTTCCAACACTCCTACGATGCAATAAGATCTTGAATCTTACGACTCACGATTCAATTCGGTTCAAATTCTTGGACTGAAGAATCGATTCAACAGATTCTCACAACATATTTGGCATAAAAATGATAAAATAGGTTACAATAAAAAAAAATCTAATTTTAGGAATCTATTGAGAATCGGGATTAATAAGAATCGATATTTTCCAGCACTCCTACAATGCAGAAAGAACTTGAATCTTACGACTCACGATTCAATTCGATTCAAATTCTTGGGCTGAAGAATCGATTCAGAATCGAATCCCGATTTAAACCGATTCTCGCAACATAATATTTGGCATAAAAATGGTAAAATAGGTTACAATAAAAACGTTTTCAAATTTTAGGAATCTATTGAGAATAGGTTTTATTAAGAATCAATACTTTTCAGCACTCGTACGATGCAATAAGAACTTGAATCTTACGACTCACGATTCAATTCGGTTCAAATTCTTGGGCTGAAGAATCGAGTCAACAGATTCTCACAACATATTTGGCATAAAAATGATAAAATAGGTTACAATAAAAAAAAAATCTAATTTTAGAAATCTATTGAGAATCGGGATTAATAAGAATCGATATTTTCCAACACTCCTACAATGCAGTAAGAACTTGAATCTTACGACTCACGATTCAATTTGATTCAAATTCTTGGGCTGAAGAATCGATTCAGAATCGAATCCCGATTTAAACCGATTCTCGCAACATAATATTTGGCATAAAAATGGTAAAATAGGTTACAATAAAAACGTTTTCAAATTTTAGGAATCTACTGAGAATAGGTTTTATTAAGAATCAATATTTTTCAGCACTCCTACAATGCAATAAGAACTTGAATCTTACGACTCACGATTCAATTCGGTTCAAATTCTTGGACTGAAGAATCGATTCAACAGATTCTCACAACATATTTGGCATAAAAATGATAAAATAGGTTACAATAACAAAAAAAATCTAAATTTAGGAATCTATTGAGAATCGGGTTTAATAAGAATCGATTTTTTTCAGCACTCCGACAATGCAATAAGAACTTGAATCTTACGACTTACGATTCAAGCCGATTCAAATTCTTGGGTTGAAGAATCGATTCAGAGTCGAATCCCGATTTGAATATAATATTTAAAAAAAAAATTATAAATCAAAAACGTATGAATCAAAATCAGAATCAGTCCAATTCAAATCCCATTCTTGCTTTGCCGATTCAAATCTGAATGTTTTGATTCAACACGATTCTCGATTCAAGCCGATGTCTCACAACACAATATTTGGCAATAAAATGGTAAAATAGGTTACAATAAAAACTTTATAAAATTTTAGGAATCTATTGAGAATCAGGTTTAATAAGAATCAATATTCTCCAGCACTCTTACGATGCAGTAAGAACTTGAATCTTACGACTCACAATTCAATCCGATTCAAATTCTTGGGTTGAAGAATCAATTCAGAATCGAATCCCGATTCAAAAAACATATTTGGCATAAAAATGATAAAATAGGTTACAATAAAAAAACTTCTCCTAATTTTTTTCAAATTCTATGAATCTATTGAGAATCAGGTTTAATAGGAATCGATATTTTCCAACACTCCTCCGATGTAGTAAGAACTTGAATCTTACGACTCACGATTCAATTCGATTCAAATTCTTGGGCTGAAGAATCGATTTAGAATCAAATCCCTCCGAACCGTCATTTTAAAAATCGATTCTTCAAAATAAAAAGAACAATTAAAAAAAATTCTAACCACTTTTTGCATTACAATATTAATGTAATATTTTTTTTCCAAAAGATTCACACGATTCTTATTCATCCCGATTCCAAATGAATTGATTTCGAAAATCAATTTTCTTATTTGTAACTTGTTTTTGAAAAATGTTATTACAATTATGCCAAATTATACATGGCAAGAATCGAATCTGAATCGAATAGTCACCCTGGGAATGGGATTGACTAGTTCGGTGCCCAAAATTGGCACTCATAATTATTTGGTGTAAAAATGACCGATTCGGAATCGGGGGAAAAAGAAGAATCGCGATATTGGAGGTGAATTAATATTTTCCAGTAGCCCTCGGATATATTCATATGACTCTTACTCCCGATTAAATGGACTCCCATTTTTTCGGGTTTTTCAGAATCGATTCAGCCTGGTTTTCCTTCCAAAGAGTCTCTTGCGACACATTATACAATAAATTAACTTTTTTTTTTTCCAAAACAAGTTACAAAAGCTGATAATGAATAAATAAAAAATACTGACAACAAGTCCATTTAGAATCGCAGTTCGGTTTTGAATCGATTCTTTCCAGCAGACCAATGATTAGGTACACCATACTTGCCAACCCTCCCAAATTTTCCGGTAGACTCCCGAAATTCAGCGCCTCTCCCGAAAACCTCCAGGGAAAAATATTCTCCCAAAAATCTCCCGGTTTTCAGCCGGAGCTGGAGGCCACGCTCCCTCCAGCTCCATGCGGACCTGAGTGAGAACAGCCTTTTTTCACGTCCGCTTTCCCACGATATAAACAGCGTGCCTGCCCAATCACGTTATTCCATGCGAGGCGTCCGGCATACCGCCGATGAGCATGGTGCAGATGGGTCTACCAACCGGCGTAGCTCGGTTGGTAGAGCGGCTGAGCCAGCAACTTGAGGGTTTCAGGTTCGATTCCCGCTTCCGCCATCCTAGTCACTGCCGTTGTGTCCTTGGGCAAGACACTTTACCCACCTACTCTCAGTGCCACCCACACTGATTTAAATGTAACTTAGATATCGGGTTTCACTATGTAAAGCGCTTTGGGTCACTCGAGAAAAGCGCTATATAAATATAATTCACTTCACTTCACTTCTCGGCGCCCGTGTCGGAGCACACGTTTAAAGCCGACGCTGGTCAGGCTGCTGAGGGGGAAGTAGAGGGCGGCGATGTACGAGCTGCGCACCGACGGGTCGCCGACCATGTTGTTGACGTAGGGCAGTGGTCCCCAACACCCGGGCCGCACAAGAAAAAATATATATATATGTGTATATATATTTCTTTTTATTAAATCAACATAAAAAACACAAGATTCACTTACAATTAGTGCACCAACCCAAAAAACCTCCCTCCCCCATTTACACTCATTCACACCAAAGGGTTGTTTCTTTCTGTTATTAATATTTCTGGTTCCCACAATGTATATCAATACAGTCTGCAAGGGATACAGTCTGTAAGCACACATGATTGTATTTTTTTATTAACCTCCGTCGGACAAAATTTCAAGCGCAGTTCCAAAAAGGTTAGGGACCACTGACCTCGGGCATCTCCAGGCGTTTGCCCAGCTCATGGAGCCATCCTTGGGGAAGAGACGGGAGGACAACAGGGTGACAAGAACTAAGTCATCCAGACTAGAGATCAATTGTATTATTATGTTTATCTTACCTAAAGATAAATATATTTATTAATAATTTTTTAAAACTAAATACATTTTTAATACATTTTGCTAAAAACATCAAAATTCATTGTATTTTTATTTGTATTTTTTCTGACTCATTATATCCAGCCATAATCATGACTGGATATAATAATATCCAGTCATGATATAGTAATAATAAATAATATATAATAATGATCATAATAATTCATTTAAAATGACCATATTTAGGCTTCACGGTGGCAGAGGGGTTAGTGCGTCTGCCTCGCAATACGAAGGTCCTGCAGTCCTGGGTTCAAATCCAGGCTCGGGATCTTTCTGTGTGGAGTTTGCATGTTCTCCCCGTGAATGCGTGGGTTCCCTCCGGGTACTCCGGCTTCCTCCCACTTCCAAAGACATGCACCTGGGGATAGGTTGATTGGCAACACTAAATTGGCCCTAGTGTGTGAATGTGAGTGTGAATGTTGTCTGTCTATCCGTGTTGGCCCCGCGATGAGGTGGTGACTTTTCCAGGGTGTACCCTGCCTTCCGCCCGATTGTAGCTGAGATAGGCGCCGGCGCCCCCCGCGACCCCAAAAGGGAATAAGCGGTAGAAAATGGTCATCCATCCATATTTAATTATTAAAATAATTGCTTGTTTATCAACAACTTTAGCGTTTAAGCTCTCAGAAGCCAAGTTATGTTATATTCCTTAAGATTTATTTAAGCAACTTTGAAGTATCAATTATCTAAACAGTTTTCTTTGCATATTTTCAGGATGTATATATATATATATATGTATAAGAATTACTTGACTATCTGTAAATATACTCCTCCCCCATATTTGAAGTAATTAATTTTAAATGATCATAATTCATTTAAAATGACCATATTTAATTATTAAAATAAATGCTTGTTTATCAACAACTTTAGCATTTAAGCTCTCAGAAGCCAAGTTATGTTATATTCCTTAAGATTTATTCATGCAAGTTTGAAGTATCAATTATCTACACACAGTTTTCTTTGCATATTTTCAGGATTTAAATATATATATATATATATATATATACATATACATATGAAATACTTGACTTGGTGAATTCTAGCTGTAAATATACTCCTCCACTCTTAACCACGCCCACCACCCCAAACCACGCCCCCACCTCCCGAAATCGGAGGTCTCAAGGTTGGCAAGTATGAGGTACACCTCTTCCAAACATTAGCATGACACTTTCCGCAATTAGGTATGTAAACATAATAATTCATATTATTATTGTATTAAATTAAAATAATGGAAAACCACGATTGACAAATGCATTTTCATAAACCTATGGATTCGACTGGCGTTAGCTCGCTAGCTTAAATGCTAACGTGAAACAACATACCTGAATTTAAACTCGTAGAAACTCCAAGCAAATCATATTGATACTCAACATAAAATATATTCATAATTCAACATAAAAGCTGAGCTGTGAGGGAAAAAAAAGTGATCGATTTTTCTTCGACGGTGTCAAAAATCTGCGAACCGGAAGTAAAGTCGCCCGACGTAAAAACAACCGGAAGTGAAACGCTCTTGTACACCTGCTTTACAAAATAAAATTTAAAAAAATAAACATGTTAACAACGCACAAATACAAACAGCGTGACGTAGCCCGAACAATATTTAATATTTATTCCGCATTTTGGTTGGAATATTTCAGCGTGAATAAGTACTTTTTTAAGCTCAAACATGTATGTGGGTATACCGGACCAGAAGGAGCAACACGTCCTTTTTTTTTTCGAGACATTGACGATTAGCATAACAACAACAACAACAACAAAAATAAGAATAATACTAGTTTGTGGGGACACGACAAGAAGACGCACCTTGTAGGCGACGTCGGAATACTCGTTGATGGACGCGCCTCGCTCCAGCACGTATTTGGACTTCCCGTTCTTGGACGATGCCTTCCGGGCGGACATCGCGGTGGGAAATGATGCGTTCAGGGAACCCACTCCGATGTAGTCCCCTACGGGTGTGCGTGTTCGTGTCAGTCGGAGTCCTCTGCGCGCATATTTGCGTGGAATTCAATAAATGACGCTGACTCGCCAAAAATGTCCACAATAAGAAATAATAGAAGCTTGACTCCCAGGCGTCCGACAATGGAAGCAGGGGAGGAGAGGAGGAGAGGAGAGGACGCAATGGACGCCGAGCGGAAACATTTGTCTGCTGGGCGTCCTCGCGTGGGCGCGCGGTCAATTACGAACCCAGCGCGTCTGTGCGCGTGCGCGCGCGTCGGTTTCCCGTGGAACGCTCCGAAGCCGCACGTGTGAAAAGAGGGTGTTAAAAGCAATGATTATTGAGTGACTAATTAATTAAGTCAACGTATCAGTTGGATGGTCGATATTCCATCAAAGTCGGTCGCCCAACTGTTCCTGACAAGAACAGCTTGTGTATTTAAAAAAAATAAACAAATAAAAATCGATGTGTCAAAGCGTTTTTATCCCAAAAAAAAGTATTTCTGGTGGTTTGTCTCCCTCTGGTGGCCACAAGCAGAAGTGACGTCTGTCTGTTGGGTATTGCAAGTAATTTGTCCAGGGCCGCACCTGCTTCAATGGTGGCCCTCAGTGCTAATTTGGACAATTTACACTCCTGGGTTCAAATCCAGGCTCGGGCTCTTTCTGTGTGGGGTTTGCATGTTCTCCCCGTGAATGCGTGGGTTCCCTCCGGGTACTCCGGCTTCCTCCCACCTCCAAAGACATGCACCTGGGGATAGGTTGATTGGCAACACTAAATTGGCCCTAGTGTGTGAATGTGAGTGTGAATGTTGTCTGTCTATCTGTGTTGGCCCTGCGATGAGGTGGCGACTTGTCCAGGGTGTACCCCGCCTTCTGCCCGATTGCAGCTGAGATAGGCGTCAGCGCCCCCCGCGACCCCAAAAGGGAATAAGCGGTAGGAAATGGATGGATGGCTGGATATATATATATATATATATATATACACACACACAAATCCCGTTTCCATATGAGTTGGGAAATTGTGTTGGATGTAAATATAAATGGAATACAATGATTTGGAAATCCTTTTCAACCCATATTCAATTGAATGCACTACAAAGACAAGATATGTGATGTTCAAACTAATAAACTTTATTTTTTTATGCAAATAATAAACAAATTAGAATTTCATGGCTGGAACACGTGCCAAAGTAGTTGGGAAAGGGCATGTTCACCACTGTGTTACATCTCAGTTTCTTTTTACAACACTTAATAAACGTTTGGGAACTGAGGAAACTAATTGTTGAAGCTTTGAAAGTGGAATTCTTTCCCATTCTTGCTTGATGTACAGCTTAAGTTGTTCAACAGTCCGGGGTCTCCGCTGTCGTATTTTACGCATCAAAATGCGCCACACATTTTCAACGGGAGACAGGTCTGGACTGCAGGCGGGCCAGGAAAGTACCCGCACTCTTTTATTACGAAGCCACGCTGTTGTAACACGTGGCTTGGCATTGTCTTGCTGAAATAAGCAGGGGCGTCCATGAAAACGTTGCTTGGATGACAACATATGTTGCTCCAAAACCTGTATGGACCGTTCAGCATTAATGGTGCCTTCACAGATGTGTAAGTTACCCATGCCTTGGGCACTAATACACCCCCATACCATCACACATGCTGGCTTTTGAACTTTGCGCCGATAACAATCCAGATGGTTATTTTCCTCTTTGTTCTGGAGGACACCACATCCACATTTTCCAAATATAATTTGAAATGTGGACTCGTCAGACCACAGAACACTTTTCCACTTTGCATCAGTCCATCATAGATGATCTCGGGGCCCAGCGAAGCCGGCGGCGTTCCTCGGTGTTGTTGATAAACGGCATTGGCTTTGCATAGTAAAGTTTTAACTTGCACTTACATATGTAGTGACCGACTGTAGTTACTGACAGTGGTTTTATGAAGTGTTCCTGAACCCATGTGGTGATATCCTTTACACACTGATGTTGGTTTTTGATGCAGGGAACAAAGGTCCGTAATATCATCGCTTACGTGCAGTGATTTCTCCAGATTCTCTGAACCTATTGATAATTTTACGGACCGTAGATGGTAACATTCCTAAATTCCTTACAATACCTCGTTGAGAAATGTTGTTCTAAAACTGCTGAACAATTTGCTTACAAAGTGGTGACCCTCGCCCCATTCTTGTTTGTGAATTACTCAACATTTCATGGAAGCTGCTTTTATACCCAATCATGGCACCCACCTGTTCACAATTAGCCTGCACACCTGTGGGATGTTCCAAATAAGTGTTTGATGAGCATTCCTCAACTTTATCAGTATTCATTGCCACCTTTCCCAACTTCTTTGTCACGTGTTGCTAGCTTCAAATTATGATAAAGGATAAACGGGTTGTACTAACAAAGTGCAGATTGGATTTGAACCTATTTAAAACATGTCATCAAAATTCTAAAATTAATCTTAAATAAATAAATGATAAATGGGTTGTACTTGTATAGCGCTTTTCTACCTTCAAGGTACTCAAAGCGCTTTGACACTACTTCCACATTTACCCATTCACACACACATTCACACACTGATGGAGGGAGCTAACCAGCACCTATCAGGAGCAAGGGTGAAGCGTCTTGTTCAAGGACGAGGTTGGTACTAGGTGGGGATTGAACCAGGGACCCTCGGGTTGCGCACGGCCACTCTCCCACTGCGCCGCGCCATTAATTCTAAAGTTAATGATTATTTGCACCAAAAAAAAGTTTGTCAGTTTCAACATCAAATATGTTGTCTTTGTAGCATATTCAACTGAATATGGGTTGAAAAGGATTTGCAAAT
>NC_084633.1:34701078-34836078 GCF_033978795.1 Nerophis ophidion | reverse complement strand
GCTTGTATCTACATGATATCACACACAAGTAAACCCTCGGCAGGACTGCTTGTATCGCACATGGTATAACACACAAGTAAACACTCGACACAACGGCTTGTATCACACATGATATCACACGCAAGTAAACACTCGGCACAACGGCTTGTATCACACATGATATCACACGCAAGTAAACACTCGGCAGGACTGATTGTATTGTACATGATATCACACAAATGTAAATAATCAGCAGGGCTGCATGTACCGCACATGATATCACACACAATTGTAAGCACTTGGCAGGACTGATTGTTTCATACATGATATCACACACAAAACAGGCTGCAGAACTGCTTGTATTGCACATGATATCACACACAAGTGAGCACGCTGTAGGACTGCTTATATCACACATGGCATCACACACAAGTAAACGCGCTGCAGGACTGCTTGTATCGCACATACTGTCACACATAAGTATACATGCGGCAGGACTGCTTGTATCGCAGGTTATCTCACAACTAAAAACTCGGCAGAACTGCTTGTCTTGCACATGATATCACACACAAGTCAACAGGCTGTAGGACGGCTTGTATCACACATGATATCACACACAAGTAAACATGCTGCAGAACTGCTTGTATCACAGATGATATCACACACAACACCACAGGCTGCAGGACTGCTTGTATCGCAAATGATATCACACACAAGTAAACATGCTGCAGGACTGCTTGTATCACGCATGATATCACACACAAGTAGACATGCTGCAGGGCTGCATGTATCGCACATTATATCACACACAAGCAAACACTCGGCAGGACTGATTGTCTTGCACATGATATCATACACAAGTAAACACTCGGCAGGACTGCTTGTATTGCACATGATATCACACACAAGTAAACATGCTGCAGGACTGCTTGTATCACGCATGATATCACACACAGGTAGACATGCTGCAGGGCTGCATGTATCGCACATTATATCACACACAAGCAAACACTCGGCAGGACTGATTGTCTTGCACATGATATCATACACAAGACAACAAGCTGCTGGACTGCTTGTATTGCACATGATATCACACACAAGTAAACATGCTGCAGGACTGCTTGTATCACAAATGATATCACACACAAGTAAAAATGCTGCAGGACTGCTTGTATCGCACATTATATCACACACAAGCAAACACTCGGCAGGACTGCTTGTCTTGCACATGATATCACACACATGTCAACAGGCTGCAGGACTGCTTGTATCTACATGATATCACACACAAGTAAACACACTGCAGGACTGCTAGTATCACACATGATATCACACATAAGTATACATGTGGCAGGACTGCTTGTATCGCACATGATATCACACACGTCAACAGGCTGCAGGACTGCTTGTATCTACATGATATCACACACAAGTAAACCCTCGGCAGGACTGCTTGTATCGCACATGGTATAACACACAAGTAAACACTCGACACAACGGCTTGTATCACACATGATATCACACGCAAGTAAACACTCGGCAGGACTGCTTGTATCGCACATGATATCACATAAAAGTAAACACTCGGCAGGACTGATTGTATTGTACATGATATCACACAAATGTAAATAATCGGCAGGGCTGCATGTATCGCACATGATATCACACACAATTGTAAGCACTTGGCAGGACTGATTGTTTCATACATGATATCACACACAAAACAGGCTGCGGGACTGCTTGTATTGCACATGATATCACACACAAGTGAGCACGCTGTAGGACTGCTTATATCACACATGGCATCACACACAAGTAAACGCGCTGCAGGACTGCTTGTATCGCACATACTGTCACACATAAGTATACATGCGGCAGGACTGCTTGTATCGCAGGTTATCTCACAACTAAAAACTCGGCAGAACTGCTTGTCTTGCACATGATATCACACACAAGTCAACAGGCTGTAGGACTGCTTGTATCACACATGATATCACACACAAGTAAACATGCTGCGGAACTGCTTGTATCACAGATGATATCACACACAACACCACAGGCTGCAGGACTGCTTGTATCGCAAATGATATCACACACAAGTAACCATGCTGCAGGACTGCTTGTATCACGCATGATATCACACACAGGTAGACATGCTGCAGGGCTGCATGTATCGCACATTATATCACACACAAGCAAACACTCGGCAGGACTGATTGTCTTGCACATGATATCATACACAAGTAAACACTCGGCAGGACTGCTTGTATTGCACATGATATCACACACAAGACAACAAGCTGCTGGACTGCTTGTATTGCACATGATATCATACACAAGTAAACACTCGGCAGGACTGCTTGTATTGCACATGATATCACACACAAGACAACAAGCTGCTGGACTGCTTGTATCTACATGATATCACACACAAGTAAAAATGCTGCAGGACTGCTTGTATCGCACATTATATCACACACAAGCAAACACTCGGCAGGACTGCTTGTCTTGCACATGATATCACACACATGTCAACAGGCTGCAGGACTGCTTGTATCTACATGATATCACACACAAGTAAACACACTGCAGGACTGCTAGTATCACACATGATATCACACATAAGTATACATGTGGCAGGACTGCTTGTATCGCACATGATATCACACACAAGTAAACACTCGGCAGAACTGCTTGTATCGCATAAATGTGTTATTTAAATGTGTAATGTTGTATTTAATTTAAAAGTACAAATACATTTTTCAGGATTTTATTAATGTATACATTAATGTATTTAAATATTTTAAAATATAGTTATTTAATCATATGCATTTTTTTATTGAAATATTTCAGTGTAATAATTGATGTATTTTCTGAATAAAGTACTTCAAAACTATTCAAATTTTTAAATTGTACTTCAAAATAAAATTAAAATGAACCAATATTTTTTTGGTTTTTCGACTTCCTGAAAAAAAAAATTCAATGACCGGAACAAACACTGACTGGTAACATCCTGTTTGTTTTTAAAATCAAGGCTTCAAAATAAAAGCAGGCTAATATAATGAGGTTTTTGAGCAAACGCTATGAAATGATGAAATCAACATTATTTTTTGATAATGACGGTGTTGGCTAAATCAACATTTAATGGAGTTAAATGGAGTGAAGACATTTGCTAACAAGTGACTGCACTTCCTGTCTCCTCTTCTGACTTCCTGTCTCCTCTTCTGCAATCAGTGAGACTCAGACCATCTTCACACGTCGTGTAGAGCAAGCTGACGTGGAAGGAACAAGGAAGTATGCAAACCTTTATTGGATTTGTTTTTTTTTTTTCATTGAATAATATTTTTGGGGGAAATTTGCAAACATTTTTTAGAATGTTATCTTTTTTTAAATATTTATTTTTGTAAGTGTGAAGACCTTTTTTTTTTGCAAGTGCACAAACATATTTTTTAAATATATTTTGAATGTGTACAAATTTTTATTTGTATATAATTATTTTTGGAAGTGTGCAAACATTTTTATTTAATTGCATTTTTTTTTATTGTATTTGTTTGGGAAGTGTGCAAACAATTTTAAAAAATTGTATTTAACTTTAATTTTGGAAGTGTGCAAACATTTCTTTTAGGAATGTGTTCAACAATTTTATTTATTTTTCTCAATACATTTTTTATTTGTATTTAATTGTATTATTTTTGGTAGTGTGCAAACATTTATGTAATTTATTTTTTTAAATGTAATTTTTTGGTATGTGTGCAATCATTAAAAAAAAAAAAAAACATTTTTTGGTATTGTACAAACATTTTTATTTAATTTAGTTTTTTTTTTAATTGTATTTTTTTGAGAAGTGTGCAAAATTTTTTTTTTACATTTTTTAATTGTATTTTATTTTCGAAGTGTGCAAACATTTTTTTTAAATATATTTTTGAATGTGTACAAACATTTGATTAATTTTTTTAATACATTTTTTCATTTTACGTAATTGTATTATTTTTGGGAGTGTGCAAACATTTATTTAATTAAAATTTTAAAATGTAGTAATTTTTTGGGGATGTGTGCAAACACTTTGATTTAATTTAATTTTTTAATTGGATTTTTTTGGGGAAGTTTGCAAACCATTTAAAAATATATAATTTTATTTTGAATGTGTACAAACATTTTATTTTTTTTAAATACATTTTTTATTTTGATGTAATTGTTTTATTTTTGAAGTGTGCAAACATGTATTTAATTACATTTTTTGAATGTAATTATTTTTGGGGGATGTGTACAAACATTTAAAAATAATTAAAAACACTTTTTGGAAGTGTGCAAACATTTTTATTTAATATTTTTTTGGGGGGTAGTGTGCAAACATCATTAAAATATCATTTAATTTTATTTTGGAAGTGTGCAAACATTTTATTTCTTTATTTAATCCATTTTTTGAAACTGTGTAAACATTTTATTTTATTTTTGAAAGTGTGAAATAATTTATGAATAATCAGTTTTTTTTAATTTAATGTTATTTTTTTGGAACGTGTGCAAACATTTTCAAAAGGAAGGAGCCAAAAAACGTCATTTTTGTATGTATTTATTGATACCTATAAGCCCCTCCCCCCAGCTATTACAGCTCCCTGTTCCAATGAGATAAATTAACATCCATATAAAAAACAACAACAAAACTGTAGATTTGAAGATAAAAAACTGACAGATTTTTACTGTGAAAGTAGTATCTGTTTTATCAATTTACAGTAATGCACTGTAACAACAACCGTAGATTTTATGGTTCAAAACTAGCAGCTTAGTCCCCAGAATGTTACTGTAAAATGAACATTGATATCTGTTTTTCCACTTTACAGTAACACATTATAAAACAAGTATATTTTACGTTAAAACAACAAAAAAACCTGGCAGCTTAGCTGCTAGAATTTTACTGTAAACAAACAATAGTTTTGTTTTTCCATTTACAGTATTTCACTGTAAAATCTATGATATAAAACTGCAGCTCAGTTGCCAGAATTCCACGGTAAAAACAACAGTGGTACCAGTTGATATTTTACAGTAATGCACTGTAAAAAGGACAAGACACGTTAAAGTGGCCAGAATTTGACTGTAAAAATAACATTTGTTATTTTACGGTATTGCACTGTAAAAAGGACCAAGACAAATTAAAGTCCTCAGAATTTGACTGCAAAAATAACAGTGTCGTTTCCAATTTACAGTAATGCACTGTAAAAAGGACAAGACAAATTCAAGTGGCCAGAATTTGACTATAAAATTAAATTGTTAATTTTACAGTAATGCACTGTAAAAAGGATAACACAAACTAAAGTCCCCAGAATTTGACTGTAAAAACAGCATTTGTTATTTTACAGTAACGCACTGTAAAAAGGACAAGAACAATTAAAGTGGCTGGAATTTTACTGTGAAAACAACATTTGTTATATTACAGTAATGCACTGTAAAAAGGACAAGACTAAAGTGGCCATAATTTTACTGTAAAAACAACATTTGTTATTTTACAGTAATGCACTGTAAAAAGGACAAGACTAAAGTGGCCATAATTTTACTGTAAAAATAACCGTGGCACCATTTGTTATTTTACAGTAATGCACTGTAAAAAGAAAAAGACTAATTAAAGTGGCCATAATTTTACTGTAAAAATAACCGTGGCACCATATGTTATTTTACAGTAATGCACTGTAAAAATAACTAGACAAATTAAAGTCCCCAGAATTTTACTGAAAAAATATTTGTTACTTTACAGTAATGCACTGTAAAAAGGACACACTAATTTTAGTGGCCATAATTTTACTGTACAAATAACAGTGGCACCATTTGTTATTTTACAGTAATGCACCGTAAAAAGGACAAGACTAATTAAATTGGCCATAATTTTACTGTAAAAATAACAGTTTGTTATTTTACAGTAATGCAGTGTTAAAAGGACAAGACTAATTAAAGCGGGCATATTGTAATGCATAAATAACAATGGTACCATCTGTTATTTTACAGTAATTCACTGTAAAAAGAACAAGACAAATTAAAGTCCCCATAATTTTACTGTAAAAACATTTGTTATTTTACAGTAATGCACATTAAAAAGAACAAGACAATTTAAATTCCCCAGAATTTTACTGAAAAAACATTTGTTATTTTACAGTAATGCACTGTAAAAAGGACACACTAATCTTAGTGGCCATAATTTTACTGTACAAATAACAGTGGCACCATTTGTTATTTTACAGAAATGCGCCTTAAAAAGAACAAGACAATTTAAAGTCCCCAAAATTTTACTGTAAAAACAACGTTTGTTATTTTACAGTAATGCACAGTAAAAAGGACAAGACTAATTAAAGTGGCCATAATTTACTGTAAAAATAACAGTGGCACCATTTGTTATTTTACAGTAATGCACAGTAAAAAGGACAATACTAAGTAAAGTGGCCGTAATTTTACTGTAAAAATAACAGTGGCACTGTTTGTTATTTTACAATAATGTACTGTAAAAAGGACAAGACTAATTAAAGTGGCCATATTTTAATGTAAAAATAACAATGGTACCATCTGTTATTTTACAGTAATGCACTGTAAAAAGAACAAGACAAATGAAAGTCCCCATAATTTTACTGAAAAAAGATTTGTTATTTTACAGTAATGCACTGTAAAAAGGACAATACGGATTAAAGTGGCTAGAATTGTACTGTAAAGACAGCATTTGTTATTTTACAGTAATGCACTGTAAAAAGGACAAGACAGATTGAAGTGGCTAGAATTGTACTGTAAAAACAACATTTGTTATTTTACAGTAATGCACTGTAATTAAGGACAAGACTAATTAAAGTGGCCAGTATTTTACTATAAAAATAACAGTGGCAATGTTTGTTATTTTACAGTAATGCACTGTAAAAAGATTACTAAAGTGGCTAGAATTGTACTGTAAAAACATGACTTATTTTCCAGCAATGCACTGTAAAAAACTGTAGATTTAATGGTCTATATTTAAATTCACAGTAATGCACTGTAAAAAACACCATTTTATGACAAATGGTATCACTTTTGGATTTGCACAATATGACCATGGACATAAACAAAAATGACATTTTACAGTAAAAAATGAGCAGGATTTTACTCTAAAATAAAGGTTCTGTGTTGCCACTTTTCCAAATAAAAGCATTTGACCTGACTAAAATTGTAGTTGGAAGTGTTTTAGGGAGTATAAAAATAACATCTGTGTCCCTCCGACCGACGTGAGGCTTCACTGAAGCCACTTCCTGTGCAAGAAGCCACTTCCTGTGCAAGATCAACAAGGGCACTTGACAACAATAAGACAAGATGCATGTTGGGAAGCCAATAAAAAGGCAGCATGGATCCAAAGAATCCGTGTTGAGCATCTCTGCTTGGAGGATGTGGCGTGTGCGCAGAGTAGTTAACATTCCAGTCAGCTATCAAGAAAGAAGTTGTTGTTGTGAGCTGCTGGCCACAACACACGTGTGCTTCAGCAACAACCATGTGGACCACTCAAGGAAATAATTCATCTATGTGACCCCGGTAGGACCACCTTGGGGTGACCTTCCAACTCTGGGTGTCCAAGGTCTGCCAGTAGCGTGCTCTCAAAGAAGCATCACAGGTGAGGATCTTACCTTGGGTCTTGAGAAGGAGTCAAGGAGATCACCATGTTGTGGTCTTGTAAAGTGCACATTCCAGCCAGGTGAGGAGGGGCTACCTGATCCTGCCGTCGGCCTTCACCGCTCCCAGGTCAGACTTGGGGTCCGGGGACTCGGAGCTCCAGCTGGTTGAGGAGCAGGGCGCCAAGGCCGGACAGGAGGAAGCGTCGGAGGCGCAGGCGTCTCCCGGCGCCCAGAAGGTGGCCACGCTGGCGTCCAGCCAGGCGTGGAGGGGCGGGCCCAGCAGCTGAGCGTGGTGCTGGGCCTGCAGCATGGCGGGTCCCTGGGGGGGCAGCTGGAGGATGGAGCTGAGCTGCTGGAAGCTGTGCTCCAGGTAGGAGTTGTCTGCTGGACCTGCATGGATCCAACTGTCCTCTGGAGGCAAACACACACAATGTTTACCTTTCATTAGATTATATTTCATACAGAGATACTTTTACATATATATATTATATTTGATATATTTGTAATATTTAATATTTATTATGTTTAATATATATAGTTTTAAATTATATATTAGATTTAATACATAGAGATTTAGCTATCTATATTATATTTGATGTATATATTTAATATGTTATATTTGAGATATATATATATATATATTTGACGTATGTTATATATATAGTTTTAATTAAATATTATATATATTTGATATGTATAATATTTGATGTATGTTATATTTGATGGATGTTATGTTTAATACATATATAGTTTTAAATATATATATTTTATGTATATAATATTTCATATATATTATATTTAATATATATATAGTTTTAAATACATATTATATATGACATATGTGATATTTGATATATGTTTATATATATATATTTTTTTTTAAATATATATATATGATGTATATATTATTTGATGTATATATTTGATATACATTACATTTAATATATACATAGTATATTATATATGATATATGTTATATTTGATGTATATATTTGATATATTGTATTTAATAGACATAGTTGATATGTATATATAATATTTGAGATATATTATATTCGATATATATAATATTTGATATATGTTATAGTTGATGTATGTATCATATATATTACATTTAATATATATAACATTTTAAATATATATCATATATTACATATATATTTGATGTACATTGTATTTGATGTATGTTATATTTAATACATCCATCCATTTTCTACCGCTTATTCCCTTTCGGGGTTGCGGGGGGCGCTGGCGCCTATTATTTAATACATTTACAGTTTCAAATATATATAAGTTTTGATGTATACATATTTCATATATATTTAATATATATATATATATATATATATATATATATATAGTTTTAAATATATATTATATATGACATTAGTAATGTTGTATATTATATATCATATAGGTTATTTAATATAAATATATAGTTTTAAATATATATATTTGACATGTTATATTTTATATGTATAATATTTGATATATGTTATATTTGATTTACAAGTTATATTTTGTATATAGTTTTATATATATATATTTGTTGTATATGATATTTGATATGTTATATCTGATATATTGTATTTAATAGACATATTTGATATATATATTTCATAATATTTGACATATATTATATTCGATATATTTATTTGATATATGTTATGTTGATATATATAATTGATATATGTTATATTTAATATATATATAATAAAAAAATATATATATGATATATAATATTTGATATAAGTTATATTTGATATATATAATACTTGACATATATTATATATATATAATATTTGATATATGTTAAATTTAATATATATATAATTTAATATACATATATTATATATGATATATATCATATATAATATTTGATATGTATATTTGATATTGGTTACATGTAATATATATAAAAAATTAAATATATATTATATATAATATGATATTTGATATATATTATATTTGATATATCTTATATTTTATTTTTACTATATTTTATAAATAAATTCTGTTCTAAAAGCATGCTGCACCGTGACAATGACATTTGTTTTCGCAAACTAGCGCACACAAAAGGCCTTCTGTTGAGGAGTGGCCATGTTGAGGGTAAATAATCAGGTGGTCTTCCTACAATTGAAGTATGACATGACCACCACAATGAAATTGTAACAATACAACTTGGACAACGCCTGTATCAAATTACCACTGATTACACTCATTGATGTCATTCTGATTGTGATTCTAATGATTTTGGCATATTATTTTTGAATCACCCTGTACATTAGATTTGATATATTTAATATTTGATATCATATTTGATATTTGCTGTACTGTCAAGCGCCTTCTTCCTGCTTTCTTGGCATAGAACATTGGAACATTACCCAGACGCAGTCCGGTTCGGTCCATTCTGAGTGCTTATAGTACAGATCAACTTTAGTTGGTACCCCTAAAAGTACTAAATTAAGTACCTATCCCTACTTATCACAGGCCATCTTTTAATTAAAGTGGAGTGGCAATTCTTGTTTTGGTGACACCTAGTGGTCAAATAAAAATCATTAGGTTGAATGATACGAACACGTTTGATACTGGATACTTTCTATTATGCCTTGCAGACTTTTTGTTGATATTGACAAATGTCACATTTTACACTGCAATATTACTTAATGCGTATGTCTAGCTCGTGTGCTATTGTGTGCTCAGCTGCTGTGTAGCCGCTAGCAGCCTCGCATGTTTGTCTTTTGTAAATGATGATTTGACATGCAAGCTCATATCATCTAAAACAATTGTCGTCGATACCGGAGCGATGTCCGATATCAAGATAGGACCAGGACACCGAGAGCAGTCGCCATAAAAAAGGAGACAGATGGAAGTGATGCTTACCTTTATGCAGCGGCCTCTTGTCGATAAAAGTCAGAGGCATTACGAGGAATCGAACCTCCGCCACGCGCCTCCACCGCCTTAAAATGCGTACCGACCAGACGCCAGGCCGCAGGGGGCGCTGCAGAAGCGGCCGGTAGTGGGTGTACTCTTCGTCTGAGTCCACGGTGATGTCGTAGGAGGCTGCCACCACCAGGGCGGGGTCGATCCACACGATGGTGGCCGTGAGGTTGGCGCCGGTGCGAGCCCATTTCTGCACCGCCATGGGTTCATCCATAGGGCCCATGATCCCGCCAAAGTTCCGGAAGATTCTTTCTTTGGGGTCCCATTCTGTGCCCACCTGTTGAAAATGTAAATATTAATGTCCAAACAATATATTATTATCCTAATTAATAATATCTTATCTTATTGAAGCGCAGAAGTTTGATTAAAAAAAAAAAGACGACACAACAACAGTGATCATGATTGGATCATTTTTAAATGATGCAATTAACAAATCAGACGTGTTTGGCCCTAAAGGCCCGATTCTAACAGTGAATACTATTATTACACCATTTTTAATGAATTTTATTAGATTTTAAAAAAAACAAAATGTAAAAAAAATATGGTAAATTGCGATAATTTAATTTCAAAATGTAATGTATATTACTGTAAATGGAAAAACAGTACTGCTGTTTTTATGGTAAAAAAAAGGCAGCTCAATTGCCAGAATATTACTGTTAAATTTACATGTGTTTTTTTTTAGTTAAAACATTTATACCATGAGACACATAACTTATGTAAAAGAAAAAAGGAAAAAGGCGAAAAGGGCTGGGCGATAAAATGATATCAATATATATCATGACTGACACATGACTTTTGAAAAAAAAAAAAAAGGAAAAAGGTGGATAGGGCTGGATGATGAAACGATATCAATACATATCATGATAGACACATAACTTATGTTAAAAAAAATAATAGAAATAAAAAGGTCGCAGGGCAATAAAAGTGGAAATATGTCGAACAGACAACCGTAATTTGTCAAATGTGGGGCAAAAGCGTTGCTACAAAAAGTAGCATTACTGCTAATATGTAGCATCATTTGAAAAGTCCCCTGCTAGAGAATGAAGAGTGCTTACTCCGCATTTCAACATCGCCGTTCGGTGCCGCACGCTGGAGATGCACGGATAGGCAATTATATAATCCGCAACCGCATCACTAAAGTCGTCATCCACCCGAAATCACCCGAACCAACATTTCATCAAAGCCACACCCGCCCATTGTTATATATATAATATAGACGATGCAAGGCATTAGTGAGGTTAGAAAGTGTAACTCCCTCCAAATAGCACAGACACAATGGCTTTCTTGAACTGATTTATTTGAAGGCTAACTTTCCGTTCAAATTCACCGTGAAAACTGTAATAAATAAAGCCAGTACAAACGTAAAAATAATAACATGCACAGCATGTGAATCAAACATTTTACCAAATAAAATACCAACAAATTACAAACAAATACCTCGTTGGCCTGCATGCTTCATTTAGGAGAAAATTGTGATCTTCTGGCTCTTATAGCCCAAACGTTTAAAGTCCTTGTGACACTTTATAGCAGGGGTCGGGAACCTTTTTGGCTGAGAGAGCCATGAAAGCCAAATATTTCAAAATATATTTCCATGAGAGCCATATCATATTTTTTAACACTGAATACAACTAAATGCGTGCATTTTTAAGTAAGACCAACATTTTTTGAGTATAATAAGTCTCTTATTCTTTTTAATAACATTGTTATTCTGAAGCTAACCAATAATGTTGGTTAGCCAGATGTGGCTCTTTTGATGACTGCATCTGGCTCTCGGATAAATCTTAGGTGACATTGCTTAACGCGACAATTATGAATAATTTCGCTGGTAATCACAGTGCTAAATATAACGTGCAAAATAGAAAACATTCTCATGCATTTAAATCCATCCATCCGTTTTCTACTGCCCCTGTTCAAGAAGTCGCATTAATGGTAAGAAGTATTGTATGTCACGATGGGGGGGGTCGCAGCTTGCTGCAGGGTCGTTCCCCCAGGAAGGCAGACGGACTACTCGGGACATGGCATTAAGGTAAAAACATGATTTAATTTAAACTAAAAAAAGATACAAACAAAAATCGCTCACAGTGGAGGCACAACATGGGCTAAGGAACAAAGCTAACGCATAAACAGACTATGAACATAAATCAAACAAAACTTACTTGGCATGGCATGAAGCACGAAACTATGGCAAGGCATGAAACAAGTCAGCACAGGGCGACTGACTGGCAAAGACGAGCTTAAATACTGCCTCTGATTAGTGCTCGGGAAGCAGGTGAGCGGGCATTTTGTCCACTAGAGACAGGTGGACTAAATGAGTAACCAAGGAAACCAGACTAGGGAGTGGAAAAAAACAGGAACTTAAAGAGTCCAAAGGACAAACAGCACATGGCCAAACAAAAACATGAGCAACATTATTGGTTAGCTTCAGAATAACAATGTTATTAAAAAGAATAAGAGACTTATTATACTCAAAAAATGTTGGTCTTACTTAATAATGCACGCATTTAGTTGTATTCAGTGTTAAAAAATATGATATGGCACTCACGGAAATATATTTTGAAATATTTGGCTTTTATGGCTCTCTCAGCCAAAAAGGTTCCTGACCCCTGCCACAGACTGTGTCCAACTTTGAATAATAGAAAAATGGTCAATATTTCCAAACTTCCCGAGCTTAACTTCCCGTAAACTTTCCGGAAATTTCCCGGAAACTTCCCGGAAACTTTCCGCCCCTTTACAACCCTAGGGGCGGCATGGTGTAGTGGGTAGAGCGGCGGTGCCAGACACCTGAGGGTTGCAGGTTCGCTTCCCACCTTATGACATCCAAATCGCTGCCGTTGTGTCCTTGGGCAGGACACTTCACCCTTGCCCCCGGTGCCGCTCACACTGGTGAATGAATGATGAATGAATGATTGGTGGTGGTCAGAGGGGGCGTAGGCGCAAACTGGCAGCCACGCTTCCGTCAGTCTACCCCAGGGTAGCTGTGGCTACAAATGTAGCTTACCATCACAAGGTGTGAATGAATGATGGGTTCCCACTTCTCTGTGAGCGCTTTGAGTATCTAACAATAGAAAAGCGAGATATAAATGTAATCCATTATTCTTTATTATTAGTCATGTTTCCCATTTGGCTTCTGGTGGCCCTCAAAGCCAAGAAAGTTAAGTCTCTCATTGACTCCAATGTTAGACGTCGGCGCCCACATGCTATATGTTAGCATTTTAATGTAGGCACGCTAACGTTTTAGGCTAGCTGAGTAGTTAATTTTGTACAATTACACCTAAAACTCTCGGAATCCGACACTCGGCATCTTAAAGGGGAACATTATCACAATTTCTAAAGGGTTAAAAACAATAAAAATCAGTTCCCAGTGGCTTCTTGTATTTTTTGAAGTTTTTAAAAAAATTTTACCGGTTCCGGAATATCCCTAAAAAAAGCTTTAAAGTGTTTGATTTTCGCTATTTGCGATGCGACTATCCATTTCCCTGTGACGTCATACAGTGCTGCCAATGTAAACAAACAATGGCGAATAGCACAGCAAGATAAAGCGACATTACCTCGGATTCAGACTCGGATTTCAGCGGTTTAAGCAATTCAACAGATTACGCATGTATTGAAACGGATGGTTGGAGTATAAAAGTATTGAAGAAGAAACTGAAGCTATTGAGCGAAGAGCTATTGACGCTATTCATGGCTGAATAGCTGCGTTAGCATCGCCGGTAAAATGTGCGGACCAAACGATCAGGACTTTCGCATCTCTTGACACTGGAGCAACTTAAATCCGTCGATTGGTAAGTGTTTTTTTCCCATTAAATGTGGGTGGAAGGAAACGTAATATAGTTGCAAATGCATCTGCAGGTTATCCATACATCTCTGTGCCATGTCTGCTTTAGCACCGCCGGTAAATAGCATGTTAGCATCGATTAGCATAGCATGTTAGCATCGATTGGCTGGCAGTCAACATCAACAAAACTCACCTTTGTGATTTCGTTGCTAGCATCGATCAGCTGGCAGTCACGCCGCAACCAAATATGTCTGATTAGCACATAAGTCAACATCAACAAAACTCACCTTTGTGATTTTGTTGACTTTATGGTTGTAAATGCATCTGCAGGTTATCCATACATCTCTGTGCCATGTCTGTCATCGCCGGTAAAATGTGGAGACACTTCGGTACATTCAATGGGGTCTGGCGGCAGACACTTTTGCATCTTCGGGCCAGTGGTGCAACTTGAATCCCTCCCTGTTAGTGTTGTTACACCCTCCGACAACACACCGACGAGGCATGATGTCTCCAAGGTTCCAAAAAATAGTCGAAAAAACGGAAAATAACAGAGCTGAGACCCGGTGTTTGTAATGTGTTGAAAATGAAAAGGGCGGCTGTCTTATCTCGGTGACGTCACGTTCTGACGTCATCGCCACATGAGTGATAAACAGAAAGGCGTTTAATTTGCCAAAATTCACCCATTTGGAGTTCGGAAATCGGTTAAAAAAATATTTGGTCTTTTTTCTGCACCATCAAGGTAGGTCTGGTAATAATGTTCCCCTTTATAAAGTACAGCAGCTTCCTGCAACCCCCGGCCAGAAGTCCAGGGCACAGATAGCAGGCCCATCAAAATGTTTTAGTTTTTATTATGTGGTTAAAAACCAATAACCCCCGCCCAGTACTCACCTCCATGTTTTTGAGCCTTTCAAACTTTTGAAGATTGTTCTCCAGCACCAGTGTGGCCTGGGGCACAGCCCAAGTCTCGATGGTCTCCTTGACCTTGGAGCCCACAGCCTGGACTTCCTGCCTGACCAAGTAGCCTTGGAAGCGGTCATCATAGAAGTACAAGTGCACCGACAAAGGATGGCCAATGGGTTCCAACCTGCAGCGAGGGGGGACAACAGGTCGGTCAGATACGTCACAATCACGCCTTGACGTCAACAAAGACTCTCAAGTCTCCACACCTGCAGGACTCGTTGCTGCCGTGAGACGTGGCGAGACTTTTCAGGCCCAGGCGAAGCAGCGAGGAGAAGGCGGTGAGCGCCACATCGCTGAGGGAGCCGATGCCGTCCGTCTGCTCGAACAGGTTCTCCCAGTACGCCTTAATGGCCGCGCTTCCTGGGGCGTACTGGCCGTACAGGTGCGTGTCCAGGATATCTATGGCTTCCTGGTTCACCGCTGACTCGAATTTGCGTGCAAAGAAAGTCGGCCGGGACAATTGCTGTGCGTAAAATTGGAAGAAACAAGAAAAATTTGTACTAATAATAATCATGATTGTTTTCATTTTTTTTCAAATAGACTTTCAGTTAAAGGAGCCATATGTAATAATTCCATGTCAAGTCGTCATTAAATAATACTGTAATTAATAAATCATGTTCTTTTCCAATACCTCTATAACTGATAACAGTAGTTCAGCCGGGATATTCTCATTTCAAAATTTGATTTACAGCCTCGAAATCCTATTATTGTTTTCATTTCCATGCTCCGCCACCCGCCGTTTGACCAATTAGAAACTCAGTGAATGTGTCACATCCAGGTTGGCAGTTGCCCTCTTGGTATAGCTCACAGGTGTCAAACTCGAGGCCTGTGGGTCAAATCTGGCCCGCCACATTATTTTATGTGGAACTAATATGCATCTATAAAATACTTAATCTTTTCTTACTAAATATATTTTAATTCCCCTTTGACATTAAAAATCACATACTGCATGCAATTGCATTTGTTTTAAAATCCATTACTATCATGTATTCCAAACATATTTTTTGTTAGAAAAAAAGATATATACTGTACTTAAACATCTGCATGACCTATGATTTCAAAACAAATTATCAATCAAATTCCGCCGACAAAGTTTTTTTTACCGTAAAATCAACTTTGGTACTGTTTTTTTTACACATGCAGTAAGACACTAAAACCTTGAAAAAAAAACTACAAAAAAACATTGAAATAACAAGATTGTACGGTAAAAAAAACAGGCAGCTCTGTTGCATGAATTTTACTGCTAAAAACAGTGGTATTGATTCTCCTTTTGATTTACAAAATTTGTTATATGCTGTAAAAAAAACAACACTGCTTTTACTGTAAAATTCTGGTGACTGAGCTGCCAGATTTTAAAGTGTATTTTAAAGATTTTTTTCGCATCTTATGCAAAAAAATATATGTTGTTAATGTATTATGTATGTGTATATATATATACATACATACATACATACATACATACAAACCCCGTTTCCATATGAGTTGGGAAATTGTGTTAGATGTAAATATAAACAGAATACAATGATTTGCAAATCCTTTTCAACCCATTTTCAGTTGAATGCACTACAAAGACAACATATTTGATGTTCAAACTCATAAACTTTATTTATTTTTGCAAATAATCCTTAACTTACAATTTCATGGCTGCAACACGTGCCAAAGTAGTTGGGAAAGGGCATGTTCACCACTGTGTTACATCACCTTTTCTTTTAACAACACTCAATAAACGTTTGGGAACTGAGTAAACTAAATTGTTGAAGCTTTGAAAGTGGAATTCTTTCTCGTTCTTGTTTTATGTAGAGTTTCAGTCGTTCAACAGTCCGGGGGCTCCGCTGTTGTATTTTACGCTTCAAAATGCGCCACACATTTTCGATAAGAGACAGGTCAAGACTGCAGGGGGGCCAGGAAATTACCCGTACTCTTTTACTACGAAACCACGCTTTTGTAACACGCGGCTTGGCATTGTCTTGCTGAAATAAGCAGGGGCGTCCATGATAACGTTGCTTGGATGACAATATATGTTGCTCCAAAACCTGTATGGACCTTTCAGCATTAATGGTGCCTTCACAGATGTGTATGTTACCCATACCTTGGGCACTAATACACCCCCATACAATCACAGATGCTGGATTTTGAACTTTGCGCCTATACCAATCCATATGGTTATTTTCCTCTTTGTTCCGGAGGACACCACGTCCACATTTTCCAAATATAATTTGAAATGTGGAGTCAGACCACAAAACACTTTTCCACTTTCCATCAGTTCATCCAAGATGAGCTCGGGCTCAGCGAAGCCAGCGGCGTTCCTTGGTGTTGTTGATAAATGGGTTTTGCTTTGCATAGCAGAGTTTTATTTGCACTTACAGATACACGACCAACTGTAGTTACTGACAGTGGTTTTATGAAGTGTTCCTGAGCCCGTGTGGTGATATCCTTTACACACTGATGTCGGTTTTTGATGCAGTACCACCTGAGGGCTCAAAGGTCCGTAATATCATCGCTTATGTGCAGTGATTTTTTTAATTCGGCCGATAAATGCTTTATAATATCCGAAATGATCGGTATTGGTTTCAAAAAGTAAAATTTATGAGTTTTTAAAACGCCGCTGTACGGAGTGGTACATGGACATAGGATTTTCCGAATTTCAGTGTCCATCCTAAAAATCTCCTGGGGCAATCATTCTCCCAAATTTCTCCCGATTTCCACCCAGACAACA
This sequence comes from Nerophis ophidion, assembly GCF_033978795.1. Taxonomy (NCBI): domain Eukaryota; kingdom Metazoa; phylum Chordata; class Actinopteri; order Syngnathiformes; family Syngnathidae; genus Nerophis; species Nerophis ophidion. The sequence continues at coordinate 34,818,095 of NC_084633.1, read as the reverse complement.
ATATCGGAGTCGTGCCTTAAAGGCACTGCATTTGCGTGCAGACCCTATCACATAATATCTACAGCATTTCACACCCACAAGTGAATGCAATGCATACTTGGTCAACAGCCATACAGGGCAGACTGAAGGTTGCCGTATAAACAACTTGAACACTGTTACAAATATGCGCCACACTGTGAACCCACACCAAACAAGGATGACAAACACATTTCGGGAGAACATCCGCACCGTAACACAACATAAACACAACAGAACAAATACACAGAACCCCTTGCAGCACTAACTCTTCTGGGACGCTACAATATACAGCCCTTGCTAGCCCCCACCTCAACCTCCTCGTGTTCTCTCAGGGAGAGCATGTCTCAAATTCCAAGCTGTTGATTTGAGGCATGTTAAAAAAAATAATGCACTTTGTGACTTTAATAATAAATATAGCAGTGCCATGTTGGCATTTTTTTCCATAACTTGAGTTTCCAAAACTTGAGTTGATTTATTTTGGAAAACATTGTTACATTGTTTAATGCATCCAGTGGGGCATCACAGCAAAATTAGGCATAATAATGTGTTCATTCCACCACTGTATATATCGTATCGGTTGATATCAGAATGGGTACTTAAGAGTTGGACAATATCGGAATATCAGCAACAAAGCCATTATCGGACATCTCTAGTTTTTACCTATTATACTTATTTTAACCCTACAGAGCAGGGATGTCAAACCTGCGGCAGGACAGGTTTGGTAAGCGTAAAAATAAACTGATCTGAAATAAACTGTTGTACTCCATGTCCAACTGTCAAAGTCGCAATAGCAATTTTGTTAGCCAGGTAACTGGTTTAGCAAGAGCTACAAATAAAAAGTGGTGATGTGGCTCCGCCCCCTCGACGCAGAGTAAAACCTGCCATTGCATGTCTTCTGCTTCAAACACATCGTGATTAGGCAGCCTTATTTCCACAAAATGTCTTTGTCAAAAAAGATTTAGACACAGGGTGCAGTTTCCCAAGAAAAAGGATCATCCTCCTATTTATTCACAGAGGGCAACAGGAAACCACACATCTTTGCCAGCAAGTTGTCTCTATAATGAGCATCAATCTTCAAAGCTAAGCAACATCATTCTTAAATTGTCTGCCACTCAAGATATGACACATGATATTGATGATGTATGATTGTTTTTACGTTGATGTTACATCCATGATGTCGTTCACAACAACACAACATATGAGATGTTTTGTGTGTGTATGATTGCTTGTACATTGATGTTACATCCATGATGTCGTTCACAACAACACAAACAGATGACATGTGTTGTGTGTGTATGATTGTTTGTACATAATGTTACATCCATGACGTTCACAACAACAACATATGAGATATGTTGTGTGTGCATGATTGTTTGTACATTGATGTTACATCCGTGATGTCGTTCACAACAACACAACATATGAGATGTGTTGTGTGTGTATGATTGTTTGTACATTAATGTTACATCCATGATGTCGTTCACAACAACACAACAGATGAGATGTGTTGTGTTTGTATGATTGTTTGTACATAACATGACATCCATGATGTCATTCACAACAACACAACAGATGAGATGTGTTGTGTGTATGATTGTTTGTACATTAATGTTACATCCATGATGTCGTTCACAACAACACAACAGATGAGATGTGTTGTGTGTGTATGATTGTTTGTACATTGATGTTACATCCACGATGTCGTTCACAACAACACAACAGATGAGATGTGTTGTGTGTGTATGACTGTTTGTACATTAATGTTACATCCATGATGTTGTTCACAACAACACAACATATGAGATGTGTTGTGTGTGTATGATTGTTTGTACATAATGTTACATCCATGATGACGTTCACAACAACACAAACAAATGAGATGTGTTGTGTGTGCATGATTGTTTGTACATTAATGTTACATCCATGATGACGTTCACAACAACACAAACAAATGAGATGTGTTGTGTGTGCATGATTGTTTGTACATTAATCTTACATCCATGATGTCGTTGACAACAACACAACATATGAGATGTGTTGTGTGTGTATGATTGTTTGTACATTGATATTACATCCATGATGTTGTACACAACAACACAACATATGAGATGTGTTGTGTGTGTATGATTGTTTGTACATAATGTTACATCCATGACGTTCACAACAACACAACATATGGTATATGTTGTGTGTGCATGATTGTTTGTACATTGATGTTACATCCGTGATGTCGTTCACAACAACACAACATATGAGATGTGTTGTGTGTGTATGATTGTTTGTACATTGATATTACATCCATGATGTTGTACACAACAACACAACATATGAGATGTGTTGTGTGTGTATGATTCTTTGTACATAACGTGACATCCATGATGTCATTCACAACAACACAACAGATGAGATGTGTTGTGTGTGTATGATTGTTTGTACATTAATGTTACATCCATGATGTCGTTCACAACAACACAACAGATGAGATGTGTTGTGTGTGTATGACTGTTTGTACATTAATGTTACATCCATGATGTTGTTCACAACAACACAACATATGAGGTTGTGTGTGTGTATGATTGTTTGTACATAATGTTACATCCATGATGACGTTCACAACAACACAAACAAATGAGATGTGTTGTGTGTGCATGATTGTTTGTACATTAATCTTACATCCATGATGTCGTTGACAACAACACAACATATGAGATGTGTTGTGTGTGTATGATTGTTTGTACATTGATGTTACATCCATGATGTCGTTCACAAAAACACAACATGAGATGTTGTGTGTATGATTGTTTGTACATTGATGTTACATCCATGATGTCGTTCACAACAACACAAACAGATGAGATGTGTTGTGTGTGTATGATTGTTTGTACATAATGTTACATCCATGATGTCGTTCACAACAACACAAACAAATGAGATGTGTTGTGTGTGCATGATTGTTTGTACATTAATGTTACATCCATGATGTCGTTCACAACAACACAACATATGAGATGTGTTGTGTGTGTATGATTGTTTGTACATTGATGTTACATCTATGATGTCGTTCACAACAACACAACATATGAGATGTTTTGTGTGTGTATGATTGTTTGTACATTGATGTTACATCCATGATGTTGTTCACAACAACACAACATATGAGATGTGTTGTGTGTGTATGATTGTTTGTACATTGTTGTTACATCCATGATGTCGTTCACAACAACACAACATATGAGATGTGTTGTGTGTGCATGATTGTTTGTAAATTGATGTTACATCCATGATGTTGTTCACAACCACACAACATATGAGATGTGTTGTGTGTGTATGATTGTTTGTACATAATGTTACATCCATGTCATTCACAACAACACAACAGATGAGATGTGTTGTGTGTGTATGATTGCTTGTACATAATGTTACATCCATGATGTCGTTCACAACAACACAACAGATGAGATGTGTTGTGTGTGTATGATTGTTTGTACATTGATGTTACATCCATGATGTCGTTCACAACAACACAACAGATGAGATGTGTTGGGTGTGTATGATTGCACAATGTTACATCCATGATGTCGTTCACAACAACAAAACATATGAGATGTGTTGTGTGTGTATGATTGTTTGTACATTAATGTGACATCCATGATGTCATTCACAACAACACAACAGATGAGATGTGTTGGGTGTGTATGATTGCACAATGTTACATCCATGATGTCGTTCACAACAACAAAACATATGAGATGTGTTGTGTGTGTATGATTGTTTGTACATTAATGTGACATCCATGATGTTGTTCACAACAACACAACATATGAGATGTGTTGTGTGTGTATGATTGTTTGTACATTGATGTTACATCCATGATGTCGTTCACAACAACACAACATATGAGATGTGTTGTGTGTGTATGATTGTTTGTACATTGTTGTTACATCCATGATGTCGTTCACAACAACACAACATATGAGATGTGTTGTGTGTGCATGATTGTTTGTAAATTGATGTTACATCCATGATGTTGTTCACAACCACACAACATATGAGATGTGTTGTGTGTGTATGATTGTTTGTACATAATGTTACATCCATGTCATTCACAACAACACAACAGATGAGATGTGTTGTGTGTGTATGATTGCTTGTACATTGATGTTACATCCATGATGTCGTTCACAACAACACAACAGATGAGATGTGTTGTGTGTGTATGATTGTTTGTACATTGATGTTACATCCATGATGTCGTTCACAACAACACAACAGATGAGATGTGTTGGGTGTGTATGATTGCACAATGTTACATCCATGATGTCGTTCACAACAACAAAACATATGAGATGTGTTGTGTGTGTATGATTGTTTGTACATTAATGTGACATCCATGATGTCATTCACAACAACACAACAGATGAGATGTGTTGGGTGTGTATGATTGCACAATGTTACATCCATGATGTCGTTCACAACAACAAAACATATGAGATGTGTTGTGTGTGTATGATTGTTTGTACATTAATGTGACATCCATGATGTCATTCACAACAACACAACAGATGAGATGTGTTGGGTGTGTATGATTGCACAATGTTACATCCATGATGTCGTTCACAACAACACAACATATGAGATGTGTTGTGTGTGTATGATTGTTTTTACATTGATGTTACATCCATGATGTTCACAACAACACAACATATGAGATGTTTTGTGTGTGTGTGATTGTTTGTACATTGTTACATCCATGATGTCGTTCACAACAACACAACATATGAGATGTGTTGTGTGTGTGTGATTGCTTGTACATAATGTTACATCCATGATGTCGTTCACAACAACACAACATATGAGATGTGTTGTGTGTGTATGATTGTTTGTACATTGATGTTACATCCATGATGTCGTTCACAACAACACGACATATGAGACGCGTTGTGTGTGTGTGTATGGATTGTTTTTTGCTAGCTTTAGTTTCCTGTTTTCAAGTTGCCGTCTCCACATTGTTTAGTTCAGGATGTGTTTTGATTGATTGATTGATACTTTTATTAGTAGATTGCACAGTTCAGTACATATTCCGTACAATGGACCACTAAATGGTAACACCCGAATAAGTTTTTCAACTTGTTTAAGTCGGGGTCTACATTAATCAATTCATGGTACATGTTACATGTTACATGGTACATGTTTCGAGGATGAATGACTATTTTCCCAAACACGTTCCTTCTCCTCACAATGACAACATTTCTTTCACATGCATGTCAATTTCCAGGATATTCTGAATTTAACACTGGATTTTGTTTAATTAACACTGGATTTTGTTTAATTAACACTGGATTTTTCACGTTTTATTAACACTGGATTTTGTTTTGTTGGCCAATTCTGTGACTCCGTGCGCGGTTACGTGAGCACGGAAATGCCTCGCATTTTTTGTTGGGCCTAGTAAATATTGATGAGGCATACTAGTGCTGTGTCAAGTAAAAAGTGGTAACATCCAAACGTCTCGTGGACGTGGTCTTGTTTTCACTCACTCATCCGTCACAAGCGTTTGCGTGCACATGGCGCAGCCAGATAATCGTTTTTGCGATTATAAAAGCTTTACGATGGCGAGAAGGCGAAATGGAAACGTGATGAATTGTCCGGCCCTGGCGGTAACACAACATGGGCGCACGCGACTCACACTCACCTGAATGCGAATGAGGTCCTGGGGTTTGAAGTCGTTGGGGGAGCAGCCGCACCAATCCACAATGTGCTTGTACTGGCATTTACAGCCCAGCTTACGGTTCCAGTTGGTCACACGGAGGTTATTGTCCACCAGGCTGTCGCACATGTGACTGTTGCCGAGCACCGTGTGGAAGAAGGACTGAGAAGAGGGACGAAAGAAAGTATTTAACAGGAGGGTTCTTTTTTTTACTGCTGTCCAACAACTTAGATGTTCTATCTAATTAATCACATGGGTGGTGAGGATTCATTTCAGTTAATAACAATTGAATATCATTGATTTTTAATTCCTATGATACAAAATCCAAAACCAGTGAATTTTTCACGATGTGTAAATGGTAAATAAGAGGGGAATACAATCATTTGCAAATCATTTTTAACTTACATTCAATTGAATGGACCGCAAAGACAAGATATTTAGGTTTGGAACTGAGAAAAACACTTTTTTTGTGCAAATAATCATTCACTTAATGGCAGCAACACATTGCAAAAAAGTTGGCACAGGGGCATTTTTACCACTATGTCACACGGCATTTCCTTTTAAACATTCGAGAACTGAATCTTTTCAGGTGGAATTCTTTCCCATTCTTGCTTGATGTACAGCTTAAGTTGTTCAACAGTCCGGGGTCTCTGTTGTGGTATTTTAGGCTTCATAATGCGCCACACATGTTCACTGGGAGACAGGTTTGGACTAGAGGCAGGCCAATCTAGTACCCTAACTCTTTTACTATGAAGCCAGGCTGTTGTAACACGTGGTTTGGCATTGTCTTGCTGAAATAAGCAGGGGCGTCCACGATAACAACATATGTTGCTCCAAAAGCTGTATGTACCTTTCAGCATTAATGGTGCCTTCCCAGATGTGTAAGTTACCCATGCCCTGGGCACTAATGCACCCCCATACCATCACACATGCTGGCTTTTACACTTTGCGCCTGGTGTTACTTTAACTTTTTGGTCCACGGTTTCCAAAAACTATTTGAAATGTGGACTCATCAGACCACAAACACTTTTCCACTTTGCATCAGCCCATCTTAGATGAGCTCGGGCCCAGCGAAGCGTTTCTGGGTGTTGTTGATAAATGGCTTTAGGTTTGCACAATAGAGTTTTAACTCGCACTTACAGATGTAGCGACCAACTGTAGTTACTGACAGTGGTTTTCTGAAGTGTTCCAAAGCCCATGTGGTGATATCCTTGACACAGTGATGTCGCTTTTTGAAGCAGTACCGCCTGAGGGATCCAAGGTCACGGGCCTTGCCGCTTACGTGCAGTGATTTCTCCAGATTCTTTGAACCTTTTGATGATATTACGGACCGTAGAGGGTGAAATCCCTAAATTCCTTGCAATAGCTGGTTGAGAAATGTTGTTCTAAAACTTTTGGACAACTTGCCCATCCTTGTTTGTGAATGACACAATCATGCCGCCAAACCTGTTCCCAATTAGCCTGTTCACCTGTGGGATGTTCCAAATAAGTCTTTGATGAGCATTACTCAACTTTCTAAGAGTTTTTTTGCCACTTGTGGCAGCTTTTTTGAAACATGTTGCCGGCATCAAATTACAAATGAGCCAACATTTGCAAAAAATAACAACGTTTACCAGTTCGAACGTTAAATATAAAGTTAAAATTAAAGTACCAATGATTCTCAAACACACACTAGGTGTGGTGAAATGTTTCCTCTGCATTTGACCCAAATATCTTGTCTTTGCAGTCTATCTAATTGAATAAAAGTTGAAAAGGATTTGCAAATCATTGTATTCTGTTTTTATTTACCATTTACACAATGTGACAACTTCACATTAGATATATAATGATGATGATGATGATGGATTAGTCCGCATTAACACATTCATTTTGAAAGCCCTGGTTGTTTGTAAAGAATGTTGCTGCAGGGTGTATTAACTGTAAAGTTTGTATAGTGAGTGCTTTCATCCTCTTTTGCTACACACAATTGTTTGAGCAAAGCAAAGTCGATAGTACACAAGAACTAAACAAAAGCAAAAATTAGTGTTTACTCTTCTTTGAAATCCTTTGCCCTCACAGACCTCCTGTGTTCAGGGAATTACCGTAGTTTTCGGACTACAGGTCGCTCCGGAGTATACGTCGCACCTGCCGAAAATGCATAATAAAGAAGGAAATAAACATATATAAGTCGCACTGGAGTAAAAGTCGCATTTTGTGGGGAAATTTATTTGATAAAATCTAACACCAAGAATAGACATTTGAAAGGTAATTTAAAATAAATAAAGAATAGTGAACAACAGGCTGAATAAGTGTACGTTATATGACGCATAAATAACCAACTGAGAAGGAGCCTGCTATGTTAACGTAACATATTATGGTAAGAGTCATTCAAATAACTATAACATATACAGTTGTGATCAAAATTATTCAACCCCCACACAATTTTGGTGTTTTAGCAAGTTGGACATTTATTCCGTATTTTGTTTATAGCCATATCAAATAAAGATGTGTCAAATAGACAAATGCAACTTAAATTGTAAAACGGTATTTTGCAAAATACCAAAAAAGGACATTTTTCTTAATATGTCATTGACAAAATTATTCAACCTCTTGAAAATCATAAGTCTTAAGAACAGAATTTGAATAAGGTATTTTCAATAAGGTGTTGAAAACACCTGTAGATGTGATTAGAACCATAACGAGCAACAATTAAACTGATTGAAAAAGACTGTGACGCTCAGCTTCTTGTAGATGGTCAATGGTGTATTTGCAACATGGTGAAGTCAAGGGAGTGGTCAAAGAAGTCAAGACCGGACGTCATTTCTCTTCATAAGAAAGGATATGGATATAAGAAAATAGCAAAGACATTACAAATTCCAAGAGACACAGTTGGGAGCATAATTCGCAAGTTTAAAGCTAAAGGCACAGTGGAAACACTACCTGGACGTGGTAGAAAGAGGATGCTGTGTGTGTACAGTGGTGAAAAACCCCCGGGTAACAGCTGAGGAACTACAACAGGACATTGCAGAGGGGGGAACGCAGGTTTCGTCCCGGACAATAAGGCACGCACTACGAGATGAAGGCCTCCATGCCAGTACTCCCAGCCGCACCACACTTCTGACTACCAGGCACAAGAAAAATAGACTCCAGTATGCCAAAAATCATCTGGACAAACCCCAAAGGTTTTGGGAAACCGTTCTATGGAGTGACGAGACAAAACTGGAACTCTTTGGGCCTATGAATCAACGTTATGTCTGGAGGAGAAAAAAATGAAGCTTACAAGGAGAAGAACACCTTGCCTACTGTTAAGCATGGTGGGGGGTCAATCATGCTGTGGGGCTGTTTCTCTGCCTCAGGTACCGGGAATCTCCAGTGCGTGCAAGGCAATTATGAATTATATTTCCTAGCAGGATATATTAGCTGCAAATGTCATGGAGTCAGTGACGAAGCGGAGGCTTGGGAGACGTTGGACCTTCCAACAGGACAAGGATCCCAAGCATACCTCCAAATCAACATCAGAGTGGTTGCAGAAGAAGCGCTGGAAGACTCTGGAATGGCCTTCACAGTCGCCAGACCTAAATCTTCTAGAAAAGCTGCGGTGGGACTTGAAGAAGGCAGTTGCAGCACGCAAGCCCAAGAATATGAATGAACTGGAGGCCTTTGCCCAAGAGGAATGGGCTAAAATACCTGTAGATGCTTGCAAGAAGCTTGTGTCCGCTTATGTATCACCTTTGAAGGATGTCATTACTGCCAAAGGCTGTTCTACTAAGTACTAAAGATGCATGGAACTAGGGGGTTGAATCATTTTGTCAATGACATATTAAGAAAAAATCATTTTTTGGTATTTTGTAAAATACAGTGTTACAATTTAAGTTGCATTTGTCTATTTGACACATCTTTATTTGATATGACTATAAACAAAATACGGAATTAATGTCCAACTTGCAAAAACACCAAAATTGTGTGGGGGTTGAATAATTTTGATCACAACTGCTATACCTTTACCAAACAATCTGTCACTCCTAATCGATAAATCCCATAAAATCTTGAATGAGCTAAATAATATTATGTGATATTTTACGGTAATGTGTTAATAATTTCACACATAAGTCGCTCAGAGTATATGTCGCACTATATGTCAAACTATGAAAAAAACTGTGAGTTATAGTCCAAAAAATACGGTATTCCCCAAATTGGTAAACATGAACAACAACTAGAGATGTCCGATACTGGCTTTTTTGCCGATATTCTGATATTGTCCAACTCTTAATTACCGATACCGATATATAGAGTCGTGGAATGAACACATTATTATGCCTAATGTTGTTGTGATGCCCCGCTGGATGCATTAAACAATGTAACAAGGTTTTCCAAAATAAATCAACTCAAGTTATGGAAAAAAATGCCAACATGGCACTGCCATATTTATTATTGAAGTCACAAAGTGCATTATTTTTTTTAATATGCTTCAAAACAGCATATTGAGAGAGCATGAGGAGGTTGAGGTGGGCGGGGGTGAGGTGGTGGGGGGCGGGGAGTAGCGGGGGATGTATATTGTATCGTCCCAGAAGAGTTAGTGCTGCAAGGGGTGTTGGGTATCTGCTCTGTTGTGTTAAGGTGCGAAATGTGTTTGTCATTCTTGTTTGGTGTGGCTTCACAGTGTGGCACATATTTGGAACAGTGTTAAAGTTGTTTATACGGCCACCCTCAGTGTGACCTGTATGGCTGTTGACCAAGTATGCATTGCATTCACTTGTGTGTGTGAAAAGCCGTAGATGTTATGTAATTGGGCCGGCACGCAAAGACAGTGCCTTTAAAGCATACCTCCAAAATTGTTGTTTGGGTGGAAATTGGGAGATATTTGGGAGAATAGTTGCTCCTGAAGATGATTTTCGGGAAGGGCACTGAAATTTGGGAGGGTTGGCAAGTATGACTGGGAGACGCAACTGCTCTGTACTTCTCCCGACGTCCGTGTATCACTCCGTACAGCGGCGTTTTAAAAAGTCATGAATTTTACTTTTTGAAACTGATACCGATCATTTCCGATTTTACATTTTAAAGCACTGCGATGAGGTGGCAACTTATCCAGGGTGTACACCGCCTTCCGCCCCATTATAGCTGAGACAGGCACCAGCGCCCCCCACGACCCCAAAGGGGAATATGCGGGAGAAAATGGATGGATGGCGTTTTAAAGCATTTATCGGCCGATAATAGTTCGATATTATTGGACATATCTAATAACAACGCAGTTATTCAAATAAGATGTGAATGCATTGGCCATCACTTGTTGTTTACATGCTTGTTTGTGTACCTAATTCATTGATACATCGTTCCCTTAATATCTCGTGACCTACAGGCACTTCTGGGTTTCAGGCTAAGCCTTTCGAGGCTACTGTTTATTTACCTGCAACGTGCAGATTTGGGCCTGTTTTGAAAGGTTTAGAGGCAAATATTAAAGCCATCAGGAACAAATATTTAAAATGGGATGTAGAGGATTTTTACATTCTTAACAAAAATAATGTTTGAAAGATTTAAACCATTTATCATCACCAAGAGGTTACTGCTATCTCACTTCATTTGACACAAGGATTTAAATAAAAAAGATTGGAGGCACATCATGTCTTTACATCTGAGGGGTCCACAAATAAAACATTAATCTGTGAAAGACAACGATGGACTTATTGGTGCATCGCTAAGTAACTAAATTGACTGACGTAACGAGTGCCGTGCTGCTGTGATCATGACGCGAATGAGAAAAAGTCTGTTTGCAGTTGATTTCCTGCTACAAATATTAGTCTCATCTACTTCATGTCTGTAGTTGTTTTTATGCTGTGAAGTTGATATTTTCTCTCATTCTTAATCTGTTGTTCAGCAATGTTTGCTAGCGATATCAAGATTAAGTACTGTATTTTTCGGACTATAAGTCACAGTTTTTTTCATGGTTTGGCTGGGGGTGCGAGATATGCTTATAATATTATTTATCTCATTCGCGGAAGAGACGAAGAAAATGTCAGCAATCGTCACACACGCGTCCACCAATAAAAATTTGGCGAGGGAGGGTCATGGCAGAAGTGCATTGTGGGTCATAGGATGCAAACTACTATATGCTACTGCCTTAGCTATTACAATGGATCATTTCATCGTTGGCGGTAACTTATAAAAACTGAGAAGGGCTGAACAAAAATGGGACCGAAAAGGAAATCTACTGCAGATTACAAGCTGGACGTAGTGAAATATGAAGCAGAAAACGACAAGAGAAGTTGGCAGAGTTTTTTAGAAGCGACATTGAGGAAGAAAATTTCATCGGATTTATCGCTTAGGGGTGACAGATTGTTTGGTAAAGGTATAGCATGTTCTATATGTTATAGTTATTTGAATGACTCTTACCAGAATGTGTTACGTGAACATAGCAGGCACCTTCTCAGTTGGTTATTTATGCGTCATATAACGTACACTTATTCAGCCTGTTGTTCACTATTCTTTATTTATTTTAAATTGCCTTTCAAATGTCTATTCTTGGTGTTGGATTTTATCAAATAAATATCCCCCAAAAATGCGACTTATACTCCAGTGTGACGTATATATGTTTTTTTCCTTCTTTATTATGCATTTTCGGCCGGTGCGACGTATACGCCGGAGCGATTTATAATCTGAAAAATACGGTACATACTGTTATTTATTAATACTATGAAGGATATTTTCTTCATGCTAACAAATATCACCAAAGACGCTATAATGTGGTCATCCATGTAGAATAAAGATCTTGTCTCTTCTGCACAACAACAACTAAGCTTTTACTTTGTTGTGAAATAGGACAATGAAAATAGGGTAGATTGGACCAACAATCACAATATTTATTACTAGGACTTAACATGACGTTAGTTTATTTGCACAAGCAGGTCTTCTAGGTATATTTAGGCATAGCAGCCACAAAAGAACACAAACTAATCGTCCTTTCTCTACGTTTAGTTCTGCTCTCTAACGCTACTACAATAAAGACGATTGAATTACAGAAAGTTTCTCAAACAAATCAAATGTTCAAACAAACATTTTACAAAGTGATCACTGCAGACACGGGCAGTGTACGATTGTATTCGACTAGATGATGAAAGGGATATTTTGACAGCCATTTTGTCTTTCCCTGACTTTATTACCTTCGTGAATCACTTCTTTTTGGACTCTTTCCTATCTCTCTATTTGAACGACAGGAACACCCAAGAACAAAACAACATTCCGACATTGTTTGCTTAACTCTACACTCACTCTCACTTGTTTTAATGCTACGCTCAAGCTGCTTAACTATCGTGTCAATTTTCATGTCAATTATGTCGATTATCAGTAAATTATTCTATCATTTATCATGCAAATTATATCAATTATGTTAATTATACCTATTATGTCAGTTATCATGTAAATTATATTAATTATGTCAATCATTATGCCAATTATTATATCAATTATTAAGTAGCATGTCAATTATCATGTCAACTATTATATCGATTGTCAAATATGTCAATTATCATATAAATTATGTCCATTATGTCAATTATCATGTCAATCATCATGTCAATTACTATATCAATTATCAAATCAATTATGTCAATTATTATATCAATGATCATGTTAATTATAATATCAAGTATCATGTCAATTATCATGTCAACTATTATATTGATTGTCAAATATGTCAATTATCATACACATTATGTCCATTATGTCAATTATCATGCCAATTATTGTATCAAATATCAAGTCAATTATGTCAATTGTTATATCAATTATGTCATTTATCATGTAAATTATTGTATCAATTATGTCAATTATCGTGTCAGTTATATCAATTATCATGTCAACTATGTCACTTATAATGTAAATTATGTCTGTTATGTCAATTATCATGCCAATTATTATATCAATCATATCAATTATATCAAGTCAATTATGTGAATTGATATATAAATTATGTCAATCATCATATTAATTATGACATCAATTAGCATGTCAATTATCATGTCAACTATTATAACGACTATGTCAAATGTGTCAATCATAATTTATATCCATTTTCAATTACCATGTTAATGATCGTGCCGAAAACTATCATGTCAATTGTCATGCCAATTATGTCAATTATTATGTCAGTTATGTCAACTATTATATCGATGTCAATTATCATGTCAATTATGTCAAGTATCATGTAAATTATATCAATTATGTCAATTATCATGTCAACTATGTCAATTATCATGTAAATCATGTCTGTTATTTCAATCATCAGGCCAATTATTATATCAATTATCAAGTCAATTACATCAATTGTTATATCAATTATGTACATTTTTATGTCAGTTATGTCAACTATTATATCGATTATGTCAATTAACATGGCAATTATATCAAGTATCATGTAAATTATATAAATTGTCATTAATCATGTAAATTATTGTATCAATTATGTCAATTATCGTGTCAGTTATATCAATTATCATGTAAATTATGTCTGTTATATAAATTGTCAATTAACGTAAATTATGATTAGCATGTCAATTATCATGTCAACTATTATATCGACTGTGAAATGTCAATCATCATATTGTATATCCATTGTCAATTACCATGTTAACTATCATGCCAATGACCGTGCCAACAACTATCATGTCAATTGTCATGCCAATTATGATGTCAGTTATGTCAACTATTATATCGATTATGTCCATTATCATGTCAATTATGTCAGTTATGTCATTTATCATGTAAATTATTATATCAATTAAGTCAATTATCGTGTCAGTTATATCAATTATCATGTCAACTATGTCAATTATCAAGTCAATTTTGTCTGTTATGTCATTTATCATGTCAATCATCATGCCAATTATATCAATTATCAAGTTAATTATGATATCAATTAGCATGTATATCAAATATGTCAATTATAATAATTTATATCCATTGTCAATTACCATGTTAACTATCATGCCAATGATTGTGCCAACAACTGTCATGTCAATTGTCATGTATATTATGTCAATTATTATGTCAGTTATGTCAACTATTATATCGACTATGTCAAATATGTCAATTATCATAATTTATATCCATTGTCAATTACCATGTTAACTATCATGCCAACGTGCCAACAACTATCATGTCAATTGTCATGCCAATTATTTCAATTATTATGTCAACTATTATATAGATTATGTCAATTATCATTTCAATTATGTCAAGTATCATGTAAATTATTATATCGATTATGTCAATTATCATGTAAATTATTGTATCGATTATGTCAATTATCATGTCAGTTATATCAATTATCATGTCAACTATGTCAATTATCATGTAAATAATGTCAATTACCATGTCAATTATTATGTCAATTATGTAAATCATCATGTCAATTATCATGTCAACCAGTATCATGTCAATTATTATGCCAACAATTATCATGTCAATAATCATGCCAATCATGTCAATTTTTATGCCAATTATTATGTCAATTATGTCAATTAAAAACAAATGCCACCTAGCAAAAAGGACACTTCACCTGCAGTGTCCACTGTCCACTATTTATTTCACACTCACACTGCTTGATTTGTGTTTCATCAAAAGTTCATTTAAACTCATTGAACTGTATCGGATGGAACCGTTTTAAAACAACGAGGTGGCATGGTCAACCCCAAATATAGAAGGACTGGTGACATGGTCACCGTGTGAGACAGGTGGAAGAAACTAAGTGTCATGCTGAGACATGGCGACGTGTCCACTCACCTCAGCAGGGAGCAGAGCGTAAGAATAGAACAGCTTCAGCCCCGAAACCAAGTCATCCTGGGAGTTGATGACATAGTCCACGAAGCGGCGGGTGAGTGCAAACCAATCCGAGCCACCGGAGACTTCCAGGCCGTCTGGGATGGTCCGGACTCCCAGGCGCCACATGTGGTTGTCACACTCATGGAAGAGTCGATCCAGGCCCTGCTTCTTGATAAACCTTGAAGACCAAGAAGACATTCAGTTGGTCATCCAGCGTTTGGTGCCACTCTACTCTTTCAAGGAACTTGACATTTGACCGTCATTCTTCACTTCATTGCTGACAAACTGTGCACATCTTCATTAGTAGTCAGGGCCCATACCGATTATTAGTAGTCAGTACCGGTACCGATTATTAGTAGTCAGTACCGATAACGATTATTAGTAGTCAGAGCCCATACAGATTATTAGTAGTCAGGGCTGATACCGATTATTAGTAGTGAGGGCCCATACCAATTATAAGGGAAGTGAATTATATTTATGTAGCGCTTTTCTTGAGTGACTCAAAGCACTTTACATAGTGACACCCAATATCTAAGTTACATTTAAACCAGTGTGGGTGGCACTGGGAGCAGGTGGGTAAAGTGTCTTGCCCAAGGACACAGCGGCAATGACTAGGATGGCGGAAACGGGAATCGAACCTGCAACCGTCAAGTTGCTGGCACGGCCACTTTACCAACCGAGCTATGCCGCCCCAATACCAATACCAATTATTAATAGTCAGTACCGATACCGATTATTAGTAGTCAGGGCTGATATCGATTATTAGTAGTGAGGGCCCATACCAATTATTAGTAGTCAGTACCGATACCGATTATAAGTAGTCAGTTCCGATACCGATTATTATCAGTCAGGGCCCATACGGATTATTAGTAGTCAGGGCTGATACTGATTATTAGTAGTCAGTACCGATACAGATTATTTGTAGTCAGGGCCGATACAGATTATTTGTAGTCAGGGCCGATACAGATTATTAGTAGGCAGGGCTGATACTGATTATTAGTAGTCAGGGCCCATACTGATTATTAGTAGTCAGGGTCTGTACCGATTATCAGTAGTCAGGGCCGTTATTGATTATGAGTAGTCAGTACAATACGATTATTAGTAGTCAGGGCCCGTACCGATTATTAGTAGTCAGGGCCCGTACCGATTATTAGTAGTCAATTGGTGTGGGCCCTATTAGTAGTCAGGGCCCATACCATATATTAATAGTCAGGGCCCATACCATATATTAGTAGTCAGGGTCGATACCGATTATTAGTAGTCAGGGCCAGTACCAATTATTAGTAGTCGGCGACCATACCGTATATTAGTAGTCAGGAACTACCGTATGTTAGTAGTCAGGGACTACCGTATGTTAGTAGTCAGGGCCCATACCGATTATTAGTAGTCAGGGCCCATACCGTATATTAGTAGTCAGGGCCCATACCGTATATTAGTAGTCAGGGCCCATACCGTATATTAGTAGTCAGGGTCGATACCGATTATTAGTAGTCGAAACCCATAACAATTATTAATAGTCGGGAACCATACAGGTTATTAGTAGTCAGGGCCCATGCCGATTATTAGTAGTCAGGGCCAGTACCAATTATTAGTAGTCGGGGACCATACCGTATATTAGTAGTCAGGGACTACCGTATGCTAGTAATCAGGGCCCATACCGATTATTAGTAGTCAGGGCCCATACTGATTATTAGTAGTCAGGGCCCATACCAATTATTAGTAGTCGGGGCCAGTACCAATTATTAGTAGTCGGGGACCATACCGGTTATTAGTAGTCAGGGCCCATACTGATTATTAGTAGTCAGGGCCCATACCAATTATTAGTAGTCGGGGCCAGTACCAATTATTAGTAGTCGGGGACCATACCGTATATTAGTAGTCAGGGCCCGTACTGTATGTTAGTAGTCAGGGCCCATACCGTATGTTAGTAGTCAGGGCCCATACCGTATATTAGTAGTCAGGGCCCATACCGTATATTAGTAGTCAGGGCCCATACCGTATATTAGTAGTCAGGTTCGATACCGATTAATAGTAGTAGAGGCCCATACCAATAATTAGTAGTCGGGGACCATACCGGTTATTAGTAGTCAGGGCCCATACTGATTATTAGTAGTCAGGGCCCATACCAATTATTAGTAGTCGGGGCCAGTACCAATTATTAGTAGTCGGGGACCATACCGGTTATTAGTAGTCAGGGCCCATACTGATTATTAGTAGTCAGGGCCCATACCAATTATTAGTAGTCGGGGCCAGTACCAATTATTAGTAGTCGGGGACCATACCGGTTATTAGTAGTCAGGGCCCATACTGATTATTAGTAGTCAGGGCCCATACAAACTTTATGGCTGGCTCGCATCGTGGTCACTCCGTGATCACGTACGACCGCCAGACACTTCTGGATGTGGACGAATCGGGCCGTTTTGGACTGATAGACGCGGGCGTGCTAAACTTGCTAACTAGCATGGGAATACATCGGCGGCTACATCCAGCGGCCTGTGAAGCAGGGGAGTCTAGTAGCAGCGGGGGCCGTCTACGGAGCAGACGCCAGCGGTGTGATAGGAAACGCGGATGCCGAGCGGGGCTTAAAACAAAGCAGAAGGTTAATCCCCACAGAACACCACTTTCCTCCATCCCGAAGACGGATTTAGATGGAAAATGCGAGACTACTGGTCTGGGTAAGGAGTCAGTTAAATTAGAACAAGTTTTTTCTGCTTTGAGTGTTTCAGAGTTGGACATGTGTTTTACTGAGGTGGCTAACTATGATGCGTGCAGTTTATCAAAGCAACAAACAAACAATCGGAAAATCCCCGTTACCGAGGTGGCTAACTATGATGCGTGCAGTTTATCAAAGCAACAAACAAACAATCGGAAAATCCCCGTTACTGAGGTGGCTAACCATGATGCGTGCAGTTTATCAAAGCAACAATCAAACAATCGGAAAATTCCTGTCGTATCAATTCCTAGATATGGTCGTAACTATACTAAATGCACTGGGCATAATAAACACAACATTATTAATATTGCTACTACGGATAATTTGATCAAAAACTCCCTAAAACAGCCCACTACCTATAATATAGGTTTTTTAAACATAAGATCATTGTCTCCTAAAACGTTGTTAGTTAATGATATTATCAGAGACAACAATCTTAACGTCATCGGTCTCAGCGAAACCTGGCTTAAACCAAACGACTTTTTTGCGCTAAATGAGGCATGTCCTCCTAACTTTACACATGCGCATATTGCCCGTCCGCTCAAAAGGGGTGGGGGGGTCGCACTAATATACAACAAAAACTTTAACCTTAGTCCTAACATAAATAATAAATATAAATCGTTTGAGGTGCTTACTATGAGGTCTGTCACACCGCTGCCTCTACACCTGGCTGTTATCTACCGCCCCCCAGGGCCCTATTCGGACTTTATTAATGAATTCTCAGAGTTCGTTGCTGATCTAGTGACACACGCCGATAATATAATCATAATGGGGGACTTTAATATCCATATGAATACCCCATCGGACCCACCGTGCGTAGCGCTCCAGACTGTAATTGATAGCTGTGGTCTCACACAAATAATAAATGAACCCACGCATTGCAACGGTAATACGATAGACCTAGTGCTTGTCAGGGGCATCACCGTTTCCAAAGTTACGATACTCCCGTATACTAAAGTATTGTCCGATCATTACCTTATAAAATTCGAGGTTCAGACGCATGTTCGTCAAACTAATAATAATAATACCTGCTATAGCAGCCGCAACATTAATACAGCCACAACGACAACTCTTGCTGACCTACTGCCCTCGGTAATGGCACCATTCCCAAAGTATGTGGGCTCTATTGATAACCTCACTAACAACTTTAACGACGCCCTGCGCGAAACCATTGATAACATAGCACCGCTAAAGTTAAAAAAGGCTCCAAAAAAGCGCACCCCGTGGTTTACAGAAGAAACTAGAACTCAGAAATTATTATGTAGAAAGCTGGAACGCAAATGGCGCACGACTAAACTTGAGGTGCACCATCAAGCATAGAGTGATGGTTTAATAACTTATAAACGCATGCTTACCTTAGCTAAAGCTAAATATTACTCAAATCTCATCCACCGTAATAAAAACGATCCTAAATTTTTGTTTAGTACGGTAGCATCGCTAACCCAACAAGGGACTCCTTCCAGTAGCTCAACCCACTCAGCTGATGACTTTATGCAATTCTTTAGTAAGAAAATTGAAGTCATTAGAAAGGAGATTAAAGACAATGCGTCCCAGCTACAACGGGGTTCTATTAACACTGACACAATTGTATATACGACGGATACTGCCCTCCAAAATAGTTTCTCTCGTTTTGAGGAAATAACATTAGAGGAATTGTTACAACGTGTAAATGGAATAAAACAGACAACATGTTTACTTGACCCTCTTCCTGGGAAACTGATCAAGGAGCTTTTTGTATTATTAGGTCCATCAGTGCTAAATATTATAAACTTATCACTCTCCTCGGGCACTGTTCCCGTTGCATTCAAAAAAGCGGTTATTCATCCTCTTCTTAAAAGACCTAACCTCGATCCTGACCTCATGGTAAATTACCGACCGGTGTCTCACCTTCCCTTTATTTCAAAAATCCTTGAAAAAATTGTTGCGGAGCAGTTAAATGAACACTTAGCGTCTAACAATCTATGTGAAACCTTTCAATCCGGTTTCAGAGCAAATCACTCCACGGAGACAGCCCTCGCAAAAATGACTAATGATCTATTGCTAACGATGGATTCTGATGCGTCATCTATGTTGCTGCTCCTCGATCTTAGCGCTGCTTTCGATACCGTCGATCATAATATTTTATTAGAACGTATCAAAACACGAATTGGTATGTCAGACTTAGCCCTGTCTTGGTTTAACTCTTATCTTACTGATAGGATGCAGTGTGTCTCCCATAACAATGTGACCTCGGACTACGTTAAGGTAACGTGTGGAGTTCCCCAGGGTTCGGTCCTTGGCCCTGCACTCTTCAGCATCTACATGCTGCCGCTAGGTGACATCATACGCAAATACGGTATTAGCTTTCACTGTTATGCTGATGACACCCAACTCTACATGCCCCTAAAGCTGACCAACACGCCGGATTGTAGTCAGCTGGAGGCGTGTCTTAATGAAATTAAACAATGGATGTCCGCTAACTTTTTGCAACTCAACGCCAAAAAAACGGAAATGCTGATTATCGGTCCTGCTAGACACCGAACTCTATTTAATAATACAACTCTAACATTTGACAACCAAACAATTAAACAAGGCGACACGGTAAAGAATCTGGGTATTATCTTCGACCCAACTCTCTCCTTTGAGGCACACATTAAAAGCGTTACTAAAACGGCCTTCTTTCATCTCCGTAACATCGCTAAAATTCGCTCCATTCTGTCCACTAAAGACGCTGAGATCATTATCCATGCGTTTGTTACGTCTCGCCTCGACTACTGTAACGTATTATTTTCGGGTCTCCCCATGTCTAGCATTAAAAGATTACAGTTGGTACAAAATGCGGCTGCTAGACTTTTGACAAGAACAAGAAAGTTTGATCACATTACGCCTGTACTGGCTCACCTGCACTGGCTTCCTGTGCACTTAAGATGTGACTTTAAGGTTTTACTACTTACGTATAAAATACTACACGGTCTAGCTCCATCTTATCTTGCCGATTGTATTGTACCATATGTCCCGGCAAGAAATCTGCGTTCAAAGGACTCCGGCTTATTAGTGATTCCCAAAGCCCAAAAAAAGTCTGCGGGCTATAGAGCATTTTCCGTTCGGGCTCCAGTACTCTGGAATGCCCTCCCGGTAACAGTTCGCGATGCCACCTCAGTAGAAGCATTTAAGTCTCACCTTAAAACTCATTTGTATACTCTAGCCTTTAAATAGACTCCCTTTTTAGACCAGTTGATCTGCCGTTTCTTTTCTTTTTCTTCTATGTCCCTCTGTGTATCGGCTGGGGACATCTCTGCGCTGCTGGTCCGCTACCCTTGGGATGGTTTCCTGCTGGCTCCGCTGTGAACGGGACTCTCGCTGCTGTGTTTGGACTGGACTCTCGCGACTGTGTTGTATCCATTGTGGATTGAACTTTCACAGTATCATGTTAGACCTGCTCGACATCCATTGCTTTCCTCCTCTCTAAGGTTCTCATAATCATTATTGTCACAGACGTCCCACTGGATCATTATTGTCACCGATGTCCCACTGGGTGTGAGTTTTCCTTGCCCTTATGTGGGCCTACCGAGGATGTCGTGGTGGTTTGTGCAGCCCTTTGAGACACTAGTGATTTAGGGCTATATAAGTAAACATTGATTGATTGATTGATACCAATTATCAGTAGTCGGGGCCAGTACCAATTATTAGTAGTCGGGGACCATACCGTATGTTAGTAGTCAGGGCCCATACCGTATGTTAGTAGTCAGGGTCCATACCGATTATTAGTAGTCAGGGCCCATAGCGTATATTAGTAGTCAGGGCCAATACCGTATATTAGTAGTCAGGGTCGATACCGATTATTAGTAGTTGAAACCCATACCAATTATTAGTAGTCGGGGACCATACCGGTTATTAGTAGTCAGGGCCCATACCAATTATTAGTAATCGTGGCTGATACCTATTATGTAGTATATATTTACTAGTCACATACATAACTTATTTACTTTACTATTTATACACTTTTATAAGCTAAATACTGGTATTATATGTGTAAATATTTACTAGTCATATACAGAACTTATTTACTTTACTATTTATTCACTTTTATAAACTAAATACTGGTATTATATGTGTAAATATTTACTAGTCATATACAGAACTTATTTACTTTACTATTTATTCACTTTTATAAATTAAATACTGGTATTATATGTGTAAATATTTACTAGTCATATACAGAACTTATTTACTTTACTATTTATTCACTTTTATAAACTAAATACTGGTATTATATGTGTAAATATTTACTAGTCATATACAGAACTTATTTACTTTACTATTTATTCACTTTTATAAATTAAATACTGGTATTATATGTGTAAATATTTACTAGTCACATAAACAAACTTATCTACTTCACTATTTATTTATTTTATATACTAAATACTGGTATCATTTGTGTGAATATTTCATATTCACATACACAACTTCTCGACTTCACTAGTCATTTATTTTATACATACTAAATACTGGTATCATGTGTGTAAATATTTACTATTCACATACAAAACGTTTTTACTTTATTATTTATTCATTTTATACAGTAAATTCTGGTATTATATGTGTAAATATGTACTATTAACATAAAAAACCTTACCTACTTCACCATTTTTTTTTCATATATTGTAGCTGAGATAGCCGCCAGCGCCCCCCGCGACCCCGAAAGGGAATAAGCGGTAGAAAATGGATGGATGGATGGATAAATACCAGTATCATGTGTGTAAATATTTACTATTCACATACAAAACGTTTGTGCTTCACTATTTATTTATTTTTATATTCTAAATACTGGAATCATGTGTGTAAATATTTACTATTCACATACAAAACTTATCTACTTCACTATTTATTTATTTTTATATATTAAATACTGATATCATATGGGTAAATATTTACTATTCACATACAAACTAATCTACTTCACTATTTATTTATTTTTATATACTACATACTGGTGTCATGTGTATAAATATTTACTATTAACATACAAAACTTATCTACTTGACTATTTATTTAGTTTTATATACTAAATTCTGGTATCATATGTGTAAATATTTACTATTCACATACAAAACTAATCTACTTCACTAATTATTTATTTTTATATACTAAATACTGGAATCATGTGTGTAAATATTTACTATTCACATACAAAATGTATCTACTTCACAATTTATTTATTTTTATATTTTAAATACTGATATCATATGGGTAAATATTTACTATTCACATACAAACTAATCTACTTCACTATTTATTTATTTTTTATACTAAGTACTGGTGTCATGTGTATAAATATTTACTATTCACATACAAAACGTTTTTACTTTATTATTTATTCATTTTATACAGTAAATTCTGGTATTATATGTGTAAATATGTACTATTAACATAAAAAACCTTACCTACTTCACCATTTTTTTTTCATATATTGTAGCTGAGATAGGCGCCAGCGCCCCCCGCGACCCCGAAAGGGAATAAGCGGTAGAAAATGGATGGATGGATGGATAAATACCAGTATCATGTGTGTAAATATTTACTATTCACATACAAAACGTTTGTGCTTCACTATTTATTTATTTTTATATTCTAAATACTGGAATCATGTGTGTAAATATTTACTATTCACATACAAAACTTATCTACTTCACTATTTATTTATTTTTATATATTAAATACTGATATCATATGGGTAAATATTTACTATTCACATACAAACTAATCTACTTCACTATTTATTTATTTTTATACACTACATACTGGTGTCATGTGTATAAATATTTACTATTAACATACAAAACTTATCTACTTGACTATTTATTTAGTTTTATATACTAAATTCTGGTATCATATGTGTAAATATTTACTATTCACATACAAAACTAATCTACTTCACTAATTATTTATTTTTATATACTAAATACTGGAATCATGTGTGTAAATATTTACTATTCACATACAAAATGTATCTACTTCACAATTTATTTATTTTTATATTTTAAATACTGATATCATATGGGTAAATATTTACTATTCACATACAAACTAATCTACTTCACTATTTATTTATTTTTTATACTAAGTACTGGTGTCATGTGTATAAATATTTACTATTAACATACAAAACTTATCCACTTCATTATTTATTTAGTTTTATATACTAAATTCTGGTGTCATATGTGTAAATATTTACTATTCACATACAACACTAATCTACTTCACTATTTATTTATTCATATATCATAAATACTGGTATCATGTGTGTAAATATTTACTATTCACATACAAAACGTATCTACTTTACTATTTATTTAGTTTTATATACAAAATACTGGTATCATATGGGTAAATATTTACTATTCCCATACAAAACTTATCTACTTATATATTTTTATATACTTAGTACTAGTATTATATGTGTAAATATTTACTAGTCACATACAGAACTTATTTACTTTATTATTCATTCACTTTTATATACTAAATACTGGTATCATTTGTGTAAATACACTACTTATCGACTTCACTAATCATTTATTTTATACATACTAAATACTGGTATCATGTGTGTAAATATTTACTGGTCACACACAGAACTTATTTACTTTACTATTTATTCATTTTTATACACTAAATACTGGTATTATATGTGTACATTTTTACTATTCACAAACAAAACTTATCTACTTCACTATTTATATATTTTTATACACTAAATACGTGTATCATATGTGTAAATATTTACTATTCACATACAAAACTAATCTACTTCACTATTTATTTATTCATATATCAGAAATACTGGTATCATGTGTGTAAATATTTACTATTCACATACAAAACTTATCTACTTTACTATTTATTTAGTTTTATATACAAAATACTGGTATCATATGGGTAAATATTTACTATTCCCATACAAAACTTATCTACTTATATATTTTTATATACTTAGTACTAGTACTATATGTGTAAATATTTAGTAGTCACATACAGAACTTATTTACTTTATTATTTATTCACTTTTATATACTAAATACTGGTATCATTTGTGTAAATATTATATATACACATACACTACTTATCGACTTCACTAATCATTTATTTTATACATACTAAATACTGGTATCATGTGTGTAAATATTTACTACTCACACACAGAACTTATTTACTTTACTATTTATTCATTTTTATACACTAAATACTGGTATTATATGTGTAAATTTTTACTATTCACAAACAAAACTTATCTACTTCACTATTTATATATTTTTATACACTAAATACTTGTATCATATGTGTAAATATGTACTATTAACATACAAACGTATCTCCATCACTATTTATTTATTTTTATATATTAAATACTGATGTCATACGGTAAATATTTACGATTCACATACAAAACTTATCTATTTATTTATTTTTATATACTAAATACAGGAATCATGTGTGTAAATATTTACTTTTTACATACAAAACTTATCTACATGACTATTTATTTACTTTGTACATACTAAATACTTGTGCTTATCTCCCTCTATGTCAGGGGTCGGGAACCTTTTTGGCTAAGAGAGCCAAAAAGCCAAATATTTTAAAAACGTATTTCCGTAAGAGTCATATAATATTTTTTTTAACACTGAACACAACTAAACACATGCATTTTTAAGTAAGACCAACATTTCTAGAGTATCTTATTCTTTGTAATAACATTGTTATTCTGAAGATAACTGTGGAGGGGGCGTGGCCTGCTAGCCTGCAGCAAACTAGGGTGTACCAGGACCAGCCTCAAAATCAGCGACAGGTGCGTAGATGGCCCACCTGGGCCTTGTTATCTAATCAACTGTCGCTCTGTTATAAGCAGCAACCAGGAGGAGAGACGGGGTTGGGGCTGGAGCCAGAGCGTGAGCGAGAACGAAAGAGAAAAATACAATTGCTGGAAAGCAACTGAGAGACTTATTGAAAAATAAAACAATATTGTAACCCTGAAACAGGCTCTCATGTCGGTGCTTGGTGGTCTGAAGAACCCCCAGGAGGGCATGGCCCACACTAACCAATAATAAATAACTTCTTACCATTAACGCAACTTCTTGAACAGGTGCGGTAGAAAACGGATGGATGGATTAAAAATGCATGAGAATGTTTTATATTTTGAACATTATTTTTAACACTGTGATTACAAGTGGAATTATTCATTACTTATCGTGTTAAGCAAAGTCAGCTCAGATTTGTCCGAGAGCCAGATGCAGTCATCAAAAGAGCCACATCTGGCTCTAGAGCCATAGGTTCCCTACCCCTGCTCTATGTTGTGATGTATATAATATGATGAATTATATAGGGCCAGAGAGACTTTAGGTTGGAGGTGATTGCCACTTATTGGCGCACTGTCCACTTCAAGTCCAACAGTAAACATTGTTAAATGCCATAGAGCAAATAAGACAATATATTGTGTTTATCTCCATGTTGAGAGGAGTATAAACTAGGGATGAAAGTACCAGTAGGTGTTGGCACCTGAGTAACCACCTCATCAACCTGTAGCGCGCTCCACCGAGCAACAAGGCTGCTGGCGTAGGCTCGGTGCTACTTTCCAAGTGTGGCCTTGGGACTGTTCAGCTTTTAATGCTTTGCACTTGAAGGCGAGACCACTTACCGGGCGTTCTCTCTGCCGTGGGATTTGAGAAAGTTCTTGTCCCTGTGCTGTGATAGGAAGGCCACCAGCTCGTCGTTGGTCCTGAGGGGTTACAGAGCGCAGGAGGGGTTTAGGGACCCGAGAAGCGTCGCACAAAAACCAACCAGGCAACCTTTAAAGCCAACATACATGGTGTCCAAAGTGCGGCCCGCAGCTAAGTTTTTAACGGCCGGCGGCACATTCGAAAAATGCTACTATGACAAAAAGCATAAAAAGTGGAATAAAAGAGTGAAGAGAAACTTAACAAGAACAAGTTTCAATTTTGACTCTAAAAACGCAAAACTGCCATGCAGGCTGTTTTTGTCTTTAAAACTGTCATTGCTCTAAAAAATAATAACGAATCAAAATCAATATTGTTATGAATTATTGGCATATTTAAGGCTCCAATGACTTCACATCAAATATTGCACTTTGACATTTTTAATGTGTTTTTGCTAGGGGTGTAACGGTACACAAAAATTTCGGTTCGGTACCTACCTCGGTTTAGAGGTCATGGTTCGGTTCATTTTCGGTACAGTAAGAAAACAAACAAATATACATTTTTTTGGTTATTTATTTACCAAATTTGTAAACAATGGCTTTATCCTTTTAACATTGGGAACACTATAATAATTCTGCCCACGTTAATCCACATTAAACTGCCTCAAGTTGTTGCTTTGATGAAATAAAATGACAAAACCTTTCTTCTGCATATAAAAAGTGCAACATTAAACAGTTTCAAGTCAACTCATCATGCTTGATTTATTAAAGCCTTTGGGAAACCTGTAGTTGACTTTTATTATGTAAATGTTATATTTTTGTCAAAATGTGATTGCAGGTACCCCGCCATTCAAAACTAGGCTGCTACATTACTGATTAATGTAACTATAGCTGAAAAATAGTACAACTGCAATAGAAGGGACTACTCATTCCTGATGTCTATGGAGTTCATGTTAGTTCATGTGAAATAACAGACAGACAGGGCTTGGCTGCCCCTAACACACACACACACACACACACACACGCACGCACACACACACACGCACGCACACACACAGCAAAACGAGCTAACGTAACGCTAAAAGCTAATTAGCCTTCACCTCAAGCCAGAACTGTGAGCAAGCTTAGCTGCAGTTTAAGTTTCTAGAATGTCAACGGGCTCATAGTGATGTTTGTAATAGCTGTGACTGGAAAGTGTTTTTTATAATTTGGGGAGTGTACGATGTCCGCTGCAAAACACGTCTGCTTCGACAACGAAGCATTTACAACACGCATTTGGAATACGCACTGCTGATTGGCTTTGTATGTAACCAATCAGATGGTTGTGTGGGCGGGACAATGCCAGGTGCTCACTGCTCAGACAGAGGCAGAAAGCAGAGCAGCTTGTTAAAACTTTAGTTTACAAACTCGTACGACACACCCTCGTACCGAACCGAAACCCCCGTACCGAAACGGTTCAATACAAATACATGTACCGTTACACCCCTAGTTTTTGCCATTAAAAAAAACAACGTTTTTATGACAAAAAACAACAAACAGGAAAACATGGAAACTTATAATTAATGGATAGATCTAAAGTTGATGTAGAGATTCATGTGTTGAAAGTAAAACAATAAAAAAAATCGTATTTTTAACACTTTTAATGAGTGGGGCCCTTTTGGATCTCTGGGAATTTTAGTGGGACTTTTTAAACTGTCATTGCTCAGAAAAATAATATATACATCTAAATCAACGTTGGTATGAATTATTGATTAATGACTTCACATTAAATATTCCACTTTAAATAATTTGGTGGGAAAATATTGCAAAATTGGATGTTTTTGCCTTTAAAAAATACCAGTTTTCTATGACAAAAAGGACATTGAAGAAAAATAAAACCTTATAATCAACAAATAGTTGTGAAGTTGATCTAGAGATTTATGTGTTGAAAGTAAAACAGTAAAAACTCAAGTATGACTTCATTTTAACACTTTTAGTGAGTGGGGAACCTTTTGAATCTCCAAGAATCTTAGTGCGATTTTTTTTTAAACTGTCATGACTTTAAAAAAAAATGTAATCAAAAATCAAAGTCTTTATGAATTATTTACCTATTTAAGGCTCCAATGGCTTCACATCATATATTACACTTTCACATTTTTTATGGGAAAATGTTGGATATTTTGTGTTTTTGCCTTTAAAAAATACAAAGTTTTCTTTGACAAAAAAGGACATTTATCAAACAAACATAAAAACCCCAAAAAAATAGAAACGTATAATCAACAGGTAGATCTGAAGTTGATGTAGAGATTTATGTGTTGAAATTAAAACAATAAAAAAATCTAATTTTCAAGACTTTTAATGAGTGGGGCTCTTTTGGATCTCTGAGAATTTTAGTGGGACTTTTTAAACTGTCATTCCTCAGAAAAAAGAAAAAAAAAATCTAAATCAACGTTGGAATGAATTATTTATTAATGACTTCACATTAACTATTCCACTTTAAATAATTTGGGGGGAAAATATTGCAAAATTGGATGTTTTTGCCGTTAAAAAATACCAAATTTCTATGACAAAAAAGGACATTGAAGAAAAATAAAACCTTATAATCAACAAATAGATCTGAAGTTGATCTATTTGTTGAAAGTAAAACAATAAAAACTCAAGTACGACTTAATTTTAATACTTTTAATGAGAGAGAAACTTTTGAATCTCCAAGAATTTTAGTGCGATTTTTTCTTTAAACTGTCATGACTTAAAAAAAAAAAATCAACGTCGGTATGAATTATTGACCTATTTAAGGCTCCAGTGACTTCACATCAAATATTACACTTTGGCATTTTTTATGGGAAAATGTTGCGTATTTTGTGTTTTTGATATTAAAAATACAAAGTTTTCTAAGACAAAAAAAGACATTGAACAAACAAACAAAACAACAAGAAAAAATAAAAACTTATAATCAACGGATAGCTCTAAAGCTGATCTAGAGATTCATGTGATGAAAGTAAATCAATAAAAATATCTTATTTTTAACACTTTTAATGAGTGGGGCCCTTTTGGATCTCTGAGAATTTTCGTACGATTTTTTTTAACTGTCATTGCTCAAAAAACAATAATGAATCAAAAATCAACGTTGTTATGAATTATTGACCTATTTACACTTTGAAATCATTTGGGGGGAAAATATTGCAAAATGTGAGGTTTTTGCCATCTATAAATACAAGTTTTCTATGACAAAAAGGACAAACAAAAAATAAAAGTTTCTAATTAACAGATAGATGTGAAGTTGATCTAGAAATTCATGCGTTGAAAGTAAAACAATAACAACTCAAGTATGACTTCATTTTAACACTTTTAATCCTACAAGATTTTTAGTGGGGATTATCTTTTAAACTGTCATGACTAAAAAATTAAAAAATAAAAATAAAAAATCAATGTTATGAATTATTGACCTACTTAAAGCTCCAATGACTTCACATCAAATATTACACTTTGACATTTTTATTGGAAAATGTTGCATATTTTGTGTATTTGCCATAAAAAATACAATGTTCCATACATTGACCAAACAAACGAAAAAACAAAAATAAATAGAGACTTATAATCAACAGGTAGATGTGAAGTTGATCTATAGATTTATGTGTTGAAAGTAAAACAATAAAAACTCAAGTATGACTTCATTTTAACACTTTTATTGAGTGGGGCCTTTTTGGACCCCTGAGAATTTTAGTGGGATTTTTTAAACTGTCAGTCCTCAAAAATGACAGTTTTAGTACATATCACCCACGTCAGCGGTCCTCTCCAGGGTTTCTCATAGTCATTCACATTGACGTTCCACTGGGTTGTGAGTTTTTCCTTGCCCTTTTGTGGGCTCTGAACCGAGGATGTCCTTGTTGAATAATGAGACTTTGAGACACTTGTGATTTAGGGCTATATAAATAAACATTGATTGATTGATTGACATCAAATATTGCACTTTTTTATGGGAAAATGTTGCATATTTTGTGTTTTTGCCATAAAAAATGGTTTTATTTTGACAACAAGGGCATAAAAGACAACCAACAAATAATAATAATAAAAATGTACATCGCCAGATAGATCTGAAGTTGATTTAGAGATTTAATCAATGAATTTTTTTATCTAAGACTTATTTTTAACTTTTTATGACTGAGGGGAGAAATAAAGGTTAAAAAAATTTACATATTGTAAAGCAGGGGTTGGGAACCTTTTTGGCTGAGAGAGCCATTTCAGCCAAATATTTTAAAATGTATTTCCGTGAGAGCCATGTCATATTTATTAACACTGAATACATTGAAATGTCTGCATTTTTAAGTAAGACCAACATTTATAGACTATAATATGTCAAAAACTCGCATGGCAGCAGTAGTAGCGACCCCTAGATGCAGGAACCTGGAGAGCGAGGCGCAGGTAAGATGCTTTTAATATCACCAACAGAGGAGAATGAAGCAGTCTTGCATGTACAGTTCTAAACAATAGTCAATCTTTGAGCCCCGAGGAACGCGCAAGATAAGCATAAATAGAAACATGCTGATTGGCAGCAGTTGAGGGGGGAAAAAAACACAGCCCTCAGCGGGACAAACAGGAAATGGAAACAAAATAAAAGCACTGATGGGAAGTAAATACGAAACAAAGAAGCAAAAAAGAAATGAAGTGACACATCTTCACATAATAAGTCTCTTATTCTTTTTAATAACTTTTTTATTCGGATGATAAATAAAATCCTTCTTACCATTAATGCGACTTCTTGAACAGGTGCGGTAGAAAACAGATGGATGGATTAAAATGTATGAGTATGTTTTATATTTTGAATGTAATTTTTAACAATGCGATTACCAGCGGAAATATTCATTACTTATCGTGTTGAGCAATGTCAGCTAAGATTTATCTGAGAGCCAGATGCAGTCATCAAAAGAGCCACATCTGGCTCGAGAGCCATAGGTTCCCTACCCCTGTTGTACAGGTTTTGAAAATGAAAAACATAATATTTTAGTGGCAGAAGTTTGGACAGCCCTGATTTAGAAACTTTCTGTCAGTTTCCAGGAACAACAGCCTGGTCTTAGAGATAGAAGTGTCGCAGCTACCTGGTAGGGAAGTCTGTGCCGCTGAGGTTGATGAAGTAATCCCACTTCCAGTCCGGCATGGAGAGCAGATCCTGCATGCTGCGGAGATAGGCTTTCAGCAGGCTGGCCCCGCCCCAGATGGTCACCATCCGCCAGGGGGTGACACGAGTATTTGGGTACTGCTGGGCCATCTGCACCACTTCCCGGTGCATGTAGGCCGACCGCTGCGTGGGGTCAGAGTCTCAGGTCAAAAAGAGAAATGTCGGGGGTACTTCTTACACAAGATGAATCACAAGCACTATTCGTGTCTGGTAACTTGGACTTCATCATTAATAGGTGAAGAATTGTGCCTCCAAACTGACACCACCATAGTCTGTAAATGAGGAACATTGGAAGATATATTCGCCCAATGAACAAGAACTACAGGACTCGAATATAACCACGGCAACCGCGGCAAGTGACGCGACGGCCCTCGTCGTTTGCCGTAATGCCCTAAAAAATTGACCAGCATCGGTGGCAAAAACATGCCTTGACTGCGCTTGACTTTTTACTTGTTGATGGACAAGGGATGTAACAATAAACGGTACAATGATAAATAGTGTGAAGCGACCGGAATGAGTCCAAGTCCATGGTTCTCGCCCGGAAAAGGGTGGAGTGCCATCTCCGGGTTGGGGAGGAGACCCTGCCCCAAGTGGAGGAGTTCAAGTACCTAGGAGTCTTGTTCACGAGTGAGGGAAAAGTGGATCGTGAGATCGACAGGCGGATCGGTGCGGCGTCTTCAGTAATGCGGACGTTGTACCGATCCGTTGTGGTGAAGAAGGAGCTGAGCCAGAAGGCAAAGCTCTCAATTTACCGGTCGATCTACGTTCCCATCCTCACTTAGGGTCATGAGCTTTGGGTCATGACCGAAAGGATAAGATCAAGGGTACAAGCGGCCGAAATGAGTTTCCTCCGCCGTGTGGCGGGGTTCTCCCTTAGAGATAGGGTGAGAAGCTCTGCCATCCGGGAGGAACTCAAAGTAAAGCCGCTGCTCCTTCACATCGAGAGGAGCCAGATGAGGTGGTTTGGGCATCTGGTCAGGATGCCACCCGAACGCCTCCCTAGGGAGGTGTTTAGGGCACGTCCAACCGGTAGGAGGCCACGGGGAAGACCCAGGACACGTTGAAAAGACTACGTCTCCCGGCTGGCCTGGGAACGCTAGACGAAGTGGCTGGGGAAAGGGAAGTCTGGGTTTCCCTGCTTAGGCTGTTGCCCCCGCGACCCGACCTTGGCTAAGCGGAAGAAGATGGATGGATGGATGGATGTTTTTTTAACTATCGAAAAACTGTCAATTTAGGCAACAAGAAGTCAGGCGCATGCGCACTAGCCTCGTTTGGATGGATAATCATGGCGGACTAAGGACACGGACTTTGCTCGGGAGATTTCCCCTCGGAGTAAACGGAGCTACGCGCTTGGTTTATCGTCATTTTCCCTCGCTCCCTCAAAGGTGAGTTTTGTTGATGTTGTTGACTTAAGAGTTAATCAGACATATTTGGTTGCGGCGTGACTGCCAGCTAATTGATGCTATCATGCTATTTAGGCTATAGCTGTATTTACATTTGCAACTAAATTACGTTTCCTTCCACCCACATTTAATGCAAAAAAAATACTTACCAATCGACGGATTTAAGTTGCTCCAGTGTCACAAGATGCGAAAGTCCTGATCGTTTGGTCCGCACATTTTACCGGCGATGATAACGCAGCTATTCGGCCATGCTATGGCTATGAATAGCGTCAATAGCTATTCGCTAAATAGCTTCAGTTTCTTCTTCAATACTTTCATACTCCAACCATCTGTTTCAATACATGCGTAATCTGTTGAATCGCTTAAAACGCTATAATCCGAGTCTGAATCCGAGCTAATGTCGCTATACCTTGCTGTGCTATTCGCCATTGTTTGTTTACATTGGCAGCACTGTATGACGTCACAGGAAAATGAACAGTGGCTTCGAGAGAGCGAAAATAAGGCACTTTAAAGCTTTTTTTATGGATATTCCGGGACCGGTAAAATTTTGAAAAAAATTTCAAAAAATACAACAAGCCACTGGGAACTGATTTTTATTGATTTTAACCCTTTTGAAATTGTGATAATGTTCCCCTTTTAAGCAGTGGCAAAAACAGCTTTTTACCTAACAATCAGTAATCATGATTTCAATATTGATAACAATTATTACTTTGAGCATAATTCGCAGCCCTTGATCTCATACATGAACACTATAAAAAGTGCTGAAACATTTTATGGCCTTCAGGTGCCATCTTTCAGAATGAATTAATTAGCTTGTTGAGGTAGTCACCTGAAATGGTTTTCACTTTATAGGTGTGCTTGAAGCTCATCGAAAGAATACCAAGAGTGGGAAAAGCAGCAATCAGAGCAAAGCGTGGCTATTTTGAAGGAACTAGAATATAAAACATGTTTTCAGTTGTTTCACCTTTTTTTGTTGGGTACATAACTCCACATGTTATCATTCATAGTTTTGATGTGACAATCTACAACGTAAAAAGTCATGAAAATAAAGAAAACGCATTGAATGAGGAGAAGGTGTGTCCAAACTTTTAGCCTGTACTTTATATACATATAAACTTTAAATATTTACACACACATCTATACATTTTATATAGATTTTTTATATATATATATATATACATACACACACAGTGGGGCAATAAAGTATTTAGTCAGCCACCGATTGTGCAAGTTCTCCCACTTAAAATGAGGACAGAGGTCTGTAATTTTCATCATAGGTACACTTCAACTGTGAGAGACAGAATGTGAAAAAAAAAATCCAGGAATTCACATTGTATGAATTTTAAATAATTTTATTTGTAAATTATGGTGGAAGAAAAGTATTTGGTCACTTCAAACAAGGAAGATCTCTGGCTCTCACAGACCTGTAACCTCTTCTTTAAGAAGCTCTTCTGTCCTCCACTCGTTACCTGTTTGAACTCGTTATCTGTATAAAAGACACCTGTCTACAGCCTCAAACAGTCAGACTCCAAACTCCACTATGGCCAAGGCCAAAGAGTTGTCGAAGGACACCAGGAAAAGAATTGTAGACCTGCACCAGACTGGGAAGAGTGAATCTACAATAGGCAAGCAGCTTGGTGTGAAAAAATCAACTGTGGTAATTATTATCAGAAAATGGAAGAGATACAAGACCACTGATAATCTCCCTCGATCTGGGGCTCCACGCAAGATCTCATCCCGTGGGGTCAAAATGATCATGAGGACGGTGAGCAAAAATCCCAGAACCACACGGGGGGACCTGGTGAATGACTTGCAGAGAGCTGGGACCAAAGTAACAAAGGTTACCATCAGTAACACACTACGCTGACAGGGAATCAAATCCTGCAGTGCCAGACGTGTCCCCCTGCTTAAGCAAGTGCATGTCCAGGCCCGTCTGAAAGTTTGCCAGAGAGCACATGGATGATACAGCAGAGGATTGGGAGAAAGTCATGTTGTCAGATGAAACCCAAATAGAACTTTTTGGTATAAACTCAACTTGTCGTGTTTGGAGGAAGAAGAATACTGAGTTGCATCCCAAGAACACCATACCTACTGTGAAGCATGGGGGTGGAAACATCATGCTTTGGGGCTGTTTTTCTGCTAAGGGGACAGGACAACTGATCCGTGTTAAGGAAAGAATGAATGGGGCCATGTATCGTGAGATTTTGAGCCAAAACCTCCTTCCATCAGTGAGAGCTTTGAAGATGAAAAATGGCTGAGTCTTCCAGCATGACAATGATCCCAAACACACCGCCTGGGCAACGAAGGAGTGGCTCCATAGGAAGCATTTGAAAGTTCTGGACTGGCTTAGCCAGTCTCCAGACCTCAACCCAATTGAAAATCTGTGGAGGGAGTTGAAAGTCTGCATTGCTCGGCGACAGCCCCAAAACATCACTTCTCTCGAGAAGATCTGCATAGAGGAATGAGCCAAAATACCAGCTACTGTGTGTGCAAACCTGGTAAAGACCTATAGTAATCGTTTGACCTCTGTTATTGCCAACAAAGGTTATATTACAAAGTATTGAGTTGAATTTTTGTTATTGACCAAATACTTATTTTCCACCAAAATGTACAAATAAATTCTTTAAAATTCCTACAATGTGAATTCCTGGATTTTTTTTTCACATTCTGTTTCTCATAGTTGAAGTGTACCTATGATGAAAATGACAGACCTCTGTCATCATTTTAAGTGGGAGAACTTGCACAATCGGTGGCTGACTAAATACTTTTTTGCCCCACTGTACATATATATCTATATGTACATATATCTATATATATACATATATATCTATATATATATATATATATACACATACATATACTTATCTATATATATATATATACATACATATATACATTCATATATCTATATATACTTTCATATACCTATATATACAATATACATATATCCGTATATATATCTACATATATATATACACATATATCTATATATATACACATATATATCTATATATTAGGGATGCACCGAAATTAACATTTGTGGCCGAAGCCGGATAAAATTTAAACGCTTGGCCGAAGGCCGAATACCGAATAATGAATGCAGTTTTTCACAAATTGTTTAATATTGCATAAATAGCCTAGAATAAATATTTAGACATGTTTTTCAAATAAAGTAATTTTTTATTGAATATTGAATTTTTTTTAATATTCCAGTAGCCTTTGCTTTTCAAAAAAAGCACAAAGTTTCTCATTTATATTAGGTCTTCAAACAAAACATGCATTCCAAAAAAAAATAAAGTGCATTAAAGTGGATAAACCCACAACAAATGAATTATTGTCCTTTTGGCAAAAGTCTGCTTAGCGACAGTAGATATGCTAATAATGTAAACAGAAGGCTCAAGTAAATCTCAATTAAGTGTGTGCTTGTAACCTCATACACTTATACAGGTAGCCTACACAACAGGCTAATAATGTAAACAGAGGCCCCACTAAATCTCAATAAGTGTGTGCTTGTAACCTCATACACTTATACAGGAACACAACATATCCCAACGTCACCGCGTCACTGCACGTTGGTTGATTGCATCACCGCGTCAAAAAATTGCGTTACACGCCACTATTCGGCCTTGTTTTTAACTCATTCCACCGAAGGCCGAATGTGGCTTTTTTTGCCATATTCGACCGAATATATTCGGTTACCGATTAATCGGTGCATCCCTACTATATATCCATATATCTATATATACATATATATATATATATATATATCTATATATACATATATATATATATATATATATATATATATATACATATATATATATATATATATATATACATATATACAGATATATATATATATATATATATATATATACATATATACAGATATATATATATATATATATATATATATACATATATACATATATATATATATATATATATATATATATAGATATATCTATATCTATATATATATATCTATATATATATATATATATATATATATATATATATATATATATATATATATATATATATATATATATATATATATATATATGTGTGTGTGTGTGTGTGTGTGTGTGTGTGTAGTTCTGTCATAAGTAGTTCTGACATAAATAAACCTAATAAAAAACAACTTGCCCAGATGTTTACTGACATACAATATTCACGTTTAAATAACTTTTACTGCAAATGAATATCGTCTCCAAACATCGGTTATCGGCCTCTTTGACAACAAATCATGGGTATCAGTATCAGTCTCACGCGTCTCACCTTGTCAACATGGATGTAGTAGTAGTGATCGCGGTGGTAGATTGCTTTGATGAGGCGCTTGAGCTGCCGTACGGCGCGGCCGTGGACCATCAGGACAAAAACCACCCTGACAGGGTTCTCCACTTTAAGCAGGTTGTTGTCCAGCTCGACCTGAACAGGATTTGTGACACCTGCCGGAGGACATGAAAGACAAGAAAGGTCAGTTTGCAAGTATTTCTCTGCCACGGACAACTTCGTGAGACGCTGTGTGCTCTCACCGACTTGGGGGCAGAACTGTGGGAGGGCGTTGGGCATGAGCTGCCCCGCCTGATGGAGACACACGACGTTTGCGATCTCCTGGCGACACTCCTGCGTGCTGGCGCGGTGCAGGGCTGACAAGGCGTCCTTGCCGCTGATGTCACATTTGGGCTCAAAGTCACTGCCGGGGGCTTGGTGGGCGCCGTCCACGCTGCCCGGCTCCCCCGCTAAGACGGCGGCGGACAACCTGAGCGCGGCGCCGTCGCTCAAGTTCCTGCTGGATGTGTCATTGGGTGCTGCCCCATCCACTCCTGCGTCCGTCTTCATCCTGGCGCCGGGCTTGCCCGCCCGCCGACTGGTCCCCCGTCTGAGGGCGCTGGCCGCCGTGCCCCCGATCCTCTCCAGCCTGCCGCTCCATCTGCCCCCGTCCCTCCCGGACAGAGAGTTTTGTCTCTCCACAAGTGCCGGGTCCCTCTTCTGGTCCTGGCTGCTCTGGTCAGGCAGTTTAGACCGCCTGGTTTTTTTCTAAGAGGGGAACAATAAACTGGATTAGGGCTGGGCGACAAAACCAGATCAACACATACGGCAATAGACATGGAATAGATATCATTGAAAAATGTGTTTGATCATTTTTTTCTTGGTTGGAAGCAAGGTTGGTTGCATGAATAGAGGCTCTCTGGTAATGATTAGTGATCAGTGGGAGTGACACGCCAACAGCCAATCAGGTGACAGTACCAACTAGGGGCGGTATGGTTCGGTTGGTAGAGTGGCCGTGCCAGTAACTTGAGGGCTCCAGATTCGATCCCCGCTTCCGCCATCCTAGTCACTGCCGTTTTGTGTGTGAAGTGAAGTGAGTTATATTTATATAGCGCTTTTTCTCTAGTGACTTAAAGCGCTTTACATAGTGAAACCTAATATCTACCGTATTTTTCAGACTATAAGTCGCAGTTTTTTTCATAGTTTGGCCAGGGGTGCGACTTATATATTTAGGAGCGACTTATGTGTGAAATTATTAACACATTACCGTAAAAGTGAAGTGAATTATATTTATATAGTGCTTTTTCTCTAGTGACTCAAAGCGCTTTACATAGTGAAACCCAATACCTAATTTTTACATTTAAACCAGTGTGGGTGGCACTGGGAGCAGGTGGGTAAAGTGTCTTGCCCAAGGACACAACGGCAGTGACTAGGGAGGCTGAAGCGGGGATCGAACCTGCAACCCTCAAGTTGCTGGCACGGCCGCTCTACCAACCGAACTATACCGCCCCAACATCAAAACATCAAATAATATTATTTAGCTCATTCACGTAAGAGACTAGACCAGGGGGGTCGGGAACCTTTTTGGCTGAGAGAGCCATGAAAGCCAAATATTTTAAAATGTATTTCAATGAGAGTCTTATTATATTATTTTAACACTGAATGCAACTAAATGCGTGCATTTTTAAGTAACGTCAACATTTTTGGAGTACACTAACTCTCGTATTCTTTTTCATAACATTTTTATTCTGAAGCTAACCAATAATAAATAGAATACTTCTTACCATTAATGCGCCTTCTTAAACAGATGCGTTAAAAAACGAATGGATGGATTAAAATGCGGGAGAATATTTTGTATTTTGAACATAATTTTTAACTCTGATTACCAGCGGAAATATTAATTTCTTATCGTGTTTAGCAATGTCAGCTAAGATTAATCAGAAAGCCAGATGCATCCATCAAAAGAGCCACATCTGGCTCTAGAGCCATAGGTTCCCTACCCCTAGGCTAGACGTACAGGATTTCATGGGATTTATCGATTAGGAGTGACAGATTGTTTGGTAAAGGTATAGCATGTTCTCTATGTTCTTGTTATTTGAATGACTCTTACCTTAATATGTTACGTTAACATACCAGGCACCTTCTCATATAACGTACACTTATTCAGCCTGTTGTTCACTATTTTTTATTTATTTTAAATTGCCTTTCAAATGTCTATTCTTGGTGTCGTGTTTTATCAAATAAATTTCCCCCAAAAATGCGACTTATACTCCAGTGTGACTTATATATGTTTTTTTCCTTCTTCATTATGCATTTTCGGAGCGACTTATACTCCAAAAAATACGGTAAATGACATTTAAAGCAGTGTGGGTGGCACTGGGAGCAGGTGGGTAAAGTGTCTCGCCCGAGGACACAACAACAGTGACTAGGATTGCGGAAGTGGGTATCGAACCTAGAACCCTCAAGTTGCTGGCACGGCCACTCTACCAACCGAGCTTTGGGCAAGACACTTTACCCGCCTGCTCCCAGTGTCACCCACACTGCTTTACATTTAACTTAGATAATGGGTTTCAGTATGCAATGCACTTTGAGTCACTAAAGAAAAGTGCTTTGTAAATATAATTCAACCCGTGGCTCAGAAGCCGCATGCGGCTCTTTGATCACTCTGATGTGGCTCAGCTGCATACTTGCCGACCCTCAAGATTTTTCCTGGAGGTTGTCCGGATTTCAGTGCCTTTCCTAGATAAATCCCTGGGCTAACATTCTCCTGTTTTCACCTGCATAACTATTTTGAGGGCGTGTCGTGGTGGCAATGCTTCCAACGTTCTCTAAAACATATCGTCACGCCCGCCTTCACGCCATGCTATCTGCGTGCCGGCCGGTCACATGTAGCATGCGAACCCTGCTAGCAAACATCATCGACTGCAAGGCATACTTGGTCACAGCCACACAGGTTACACTGATGGTTGTGATATAAACAACTTCAACAATCTTACTAATATGCGCCACACTTTGAACCCACACCAAACAAGAATGAAAAACACATTTCGGGAGAACATTCGCACTGTAACACAACAGAAAAAATACCCAGAATCACATGCATTCCTAACTCTTCCGGGCTACATTACACAGCCCCGCAACCACCAAACCCCGCCCCCACCGAAACCCCGCCCACCTCAACCAACGCACGGAGAAGTAAAGATATAATGCTATCAACCGCAACATGTAAGTCTAGGCACCAGCGCCCCCTGCAACCCCAAAAGGGAATAAGCGGTAGAAAATGGAAGGATGGATGGATGTAAGTGTAAAAATAAATCAACAACATTATAATTTGTACATTTTCAGAATTGTGCTTGTTCTATTTTTAAACAAAGCAAACAATCTGAAGTTGTCTTTATTGTTAAGTTATCGTGCCGTGATTTAACCAGTCCGGCCTACTTGGGGGTAGATTTTTCTCCATGTGGCCCCCCATCTAAAATGAGTTTGACACCCTTGCCATAGTGGATCTAACATGATAGTGAGAGTCCAGTCCACAGTGGATCTAATATAATAGTGAGAGTCCAGTCCAAAGTGGATCTAATATAATAGTGGGAGTCTAGTCCATAGTGGATCTTACATAATAGTGAGAGTCCAGTCCATAGTGGATCCAACATAATAGTGAGCGTCCAGCGTCCAGTCCATAGTGGATCTAACATAATATTGTGATAGTCCAGTCCATAGTGGATCTAACATAATAGTGAGAGTCCAGTCCATAGTGGATCTAACATAATAGTGAGAGTCCAGTCCACAGTTGATCTAACATCATAGTGAGAGTCCAGTCCATAGTGGATCTAACATAGTGAGAATCCAGTCCATAGTGGATCTAACATAATAGAGTGATAGTCCGGTCCATAGTGGATCTAACATAATAGTGAGAGTCCAGTCCACAGTTGATCTAACATCATAGTGAGAGTCCAGTCCATAGTGGATCTAACATAGTGAGAATCCAGTCCATAGTGGATCTAACATAATAGTAAGAGTCCAGTCCATAGTCGATCTAACATAATAGTGAGAGTCCAGTCCATAGTGAATCTAACATAATAGTGAGAGTCCAGTCCACAGTGAATCTAACATAATAGTGAGAGTCCAGTCCACAGTGGATCTAACATAATACTGGGAGTCCAATCCATAGTGGATCTAACATAATAGTGAGAGTCCAGTCCATAGTGGATCTAAAATAGTTGGGAAAGTCCAGTCCACAGTGGATCTAACATAATAGTGAGAGTCCAGTCCATAGTGGATCTAACATAATAGTGAGAGTCCAGTCCACACTCGATCTAACATAATAATAAGAGTCCAGTCCATAGGGGATCTAACATAATAGGGAGAGTCCAGTCCACAGTGGATCTAACATAATAGTGAGAGTCCAGTCCATAGTGGATCAAACATAATAGTCAGAGTCCAGTCCATAGTGGATCTAATAGTGAGAGTCCAGTCCACAGTGGATCTAATATAATAGGGAGAGTTCAGTCCATAGTGGATCGAACATAATAGTGAGAGTCCAGTCCATAGTGGATCTAATATAATAGTGGGAGTCCAGTCCACAGTGGATATAACATAATAGTGAGAGTGCAGTCCATAGTGGATCTAACATAATAGTGAGTGTCCAGCGTCCAGTCCATAGTGGATCCAACATAATATTGTGATAGTCCAGTCCATAGTGGATCTAACATAATAGTGAGAGTCCAGACCACATTTGATCTAACATAATAGTGAGAGTCCAGTCCATAGTGGATCTAATATAATAGTGAGCGCCCAGCGTCCAGTCCATAGTGGATCTAACATAATAGTGAGAGTCCAGTCCATAGTGGATCTAATATAATATTGAGAGTCCAGTCCATAGTGGATCTAACATAATTGTGAGAGTCCAGTTCATAGTGGATCTAACATAATAGTGAGAGTCCAGTCCATAGTGGATCTAACATAATAGTGATAGTCCAGTCCACATTTGATCTAACATAATAGTGAGAGTCCAGTCCATAGTGGGTCTAATATAATAGTAAGCGCCCAGCGTCCAGTCCATAGTGGATCTAACATAATAGTGAGAGTCCACTCCGTAGTGGATTAAATATAATATTGAGAGTCCAGTCCATAGTGGATCTAACATAATTGTGAGAGTCCAGTCCATAGTGGATAAAACACAATGGTGAGAGTCCAGTCCATAGTGGATCCAACATAATTGTGGGAGTCCAGTCCATAGTGGATATAA
This sequence comes from Nerophis ophidion, assembly GCF_033978795.1. Classification (NCBI taxonomy): domain Eukaryota; kingdom Metazoa; phylum Chordata; class Actinopteri; order Syngnathiformes; family Syngnathidae; genus Nerophis; species Nerophis ophidion. Next base: position 34,775,098 of record NC_084633.1, on the reverse strand, counting down.
CATTATAGTGAGAGTCCAGTCCACAGTGGATCAAACCTAATAGTGGGGGTCCAGTCCACAGTGGATCTAACATAATAGTGAGAGTCCAGTCCACAGTGGTTCTAACATAATAGTGAGAGTCCAGTCCATAGTGGATCTAACATAATAGGCAGAGTCCAGTCCACAGTGGATCTAACATAATAGTGAGAGTACAGTCCATAGTGGATCTAACATAATAGTGAGAGTCCAGTCCATAGTGGATCTAACATAATTGTGAGAGTCCAGTCCATAGTGGATAAAACACAATAGTGTGAGTCCAGTCCATAGTGGATCCAACATAATTGTGGGAGTCCAGTCCATAGTGGATATAACATTATAGTGAGAGTCCAGTCCACAGTGGATCAAACCTAATAGTGGGGGTCCAGTCCACAGTGGATCTAACATAATAGTGAGAGTCCAGTCCACAGTGGTTCTAACATAATAGTGAGAGTCCAGTCCATAGTGGATCTAACATAATAGGCAGAGTCCAGTCCACAGTGGATCTAACATAATAGTGAGAGTACAGTCCATAGTGGATCTAACATAATAGTGAGAGTCCAGTCCATAGTGGATCTAACATAATGGGGAGAGTCCAGTCCATAGTGGATCTAAGATATTAGTGAGAATTCAGTCCATAGTGGATCTAACATAATAGTGAGAGTCCAGTCCACAGTCGATTTAACATAATAGTGAGAGTCCAGTCCATAGTGGATCCAACATAATAGTGAGAGTCCAGTCCATAGTGGATCTAACATAATAGTGATGGTCCAGTCCATAGTGGATCTAACACAATAGTGAGAGTCCAGTCCATAGTGGATCTAAAATAATAGTGAGCGTCCAGTCCACAGTGGATCTAACATAATAGTGAGAGTCCAGTCCATAGTGGATCTAACATAATAGTGAGAGTCCAGTCCACAGTGGATCTAACATAATAGTGAGAGTCCAGTCCATAGTGGATCCAACATAATAGTGAGAGTCCAGTCCATAGTGGATCTAACATAATAGTGATGGTCCAGTCCATAGTGGATCTAACACAATAGTGAGAGTCCAGTCCATAGTGGATCTAAAATAATAGTGAGCGTCCAGTCCACAGTGGATCTAACATAATAGTGAGAATCCAGTTCATAGTGGAGCTAACATAATAGTGAGAGTCCAGTCCACAGTGGATCTAACATAATAGTGAGAGTCCAGTCCATAGTGGATCCAACATAATAGTGAGAGTCCAGTCCATAGTGGATCTAACATAATAGTGATGGTCCAGTCCATAGTGGATCTAACACAATAGTGAGAGTCCAGTCCATAGTGGATCTAAAATAATAGTGAGCGTCCAGTCCACAGTGGATCTAACATAATAGTGAGAATCCAGTCCATAGTGGATCTAACATAATAGTGAGAGTCCAGTCCAGATTGGATCTAACAGTGAAAGTCCAGTCCATAGTGGATCCAACATAATAGTGAGAGTCCAGTCCACAGTGGATCTAACATAATAGTGAGAGTCCAGTCCACAGTGGATCTAACATAATAGTGAGAGTCCAGTCCACAGTGGATCTAACATAATAGTGAGAGTCCAGTCCACAGTGGATCCAACATAATAGTGAGAGTACAGTCCATAGTGGATTTAACATAATAGTGAGAGTCTAGTCCATAGTGGATCTAACATAATAGTGAGAGTACAGTCCATTGTGGATCTAACATAATAAATGATAAATGGGTTGTACTTGTATAGCGCTTTTCTACCTTCAAGGTACTCAAAGCGCTTTGACACTACTTCCACATTTACCCATTCACACACACATTCACACACTGATGGAGGGAGCTGCCATGCAAGGCGCCATCCAGCACCCATCAGGAGCAAGGGTGAAGTGTCTTGCTCAGGACACAACGGACGTGACGAGGTTGGTTCTAGGTGGGATTTGAACCAGTGACCCTCTGGTTGCGCACGGCCATGTGAGAGTCTAGTCCATAGTGGATCTAACATAATAGTGAGAGTCCAGTCCATAGTGGATCTAACATAATAGTGAGAGTCCAGTCCACAGTAGATCTAACATAATAGAGTCCAGTCCATAGTGGCTCTAATAGTGACAGTCTTGTCCACAGTGGATCTAATATAATAGTGAGAGTTCAGTTCATAGTGGATCTAACATAATAGGGAGAGTCCAGTCCAAAGTGGATCGAACATAATAGTGACAGTCCAGTCCACAGCGGATCTAACATAATAGTGAGAGTCCAGTCCACAGTTGATCTAACATAATAGTGAGAGTCCAGTTCATAGTGGATCTAACATAATAGTAAGAGTCCAGTCCATAGTGGATCTAACATAATAGTGAGCGTCCAGCGTCCAGTCCATAGTGGATCTAACATAATAGTGAGAGTCCAGTCCATAGTGGATCTAACATAATAGTGAGCGTCCAGTCCATAGTGGATCTAACAATAGTGAGAGTCCAGTCCAAAGTGAGTCTAACATAATAGTAAGAGTCCAGTCCATAGTGGATCTAACATAATAGTGAGCGTCCAGCGTCCAGTCCATAGTGGATCTAACATAATAGTGAGAGTCCAGTCCATAGTGGATCTAATATAATAGTGGGAGTACAGTCCATAGTGGATCTAACATAACAGTGAGAGTCCAGCCCATAGGGGATCTAACACAATAGTGAGAGTCCAGTCCATAGTAGATCTAACATAAGAGTGAGAGTCCAGTCCACAGTGGATCGAACATAATAGTGAGAGTCCAGTCCACAGTGGATCTAACATAATAGTGGGAGTCCAGTCCATAGTCGATCTAACACAATAGTGAGAGTCCAGTCCATAGTAGATCTAACATAAGAGTGAGAGTCCAGTCCACAGTGGATCGAACATAATAGTGAGAGTCCAGTCCATAGTCGATCCAACATAATAGTGAGAGTCCAGCCCATAGGGGATCTAACACAATAGTGAGAGTCCAGTCCATAGTAGATCTAACAAAATAGTGTGAGAGTCCAGTCCATATTGGGACCAGCAGGAGACCATCCCGAGCGGAGACAGGTCAGCAGCGCAGACACGTCCTAAAAGACAAGTTGTCTAGTACGTTCACTATTTAATTTAAGGACTAAATTACAAAAATAAACATATGTTTCATGTACCCTAAGATTTTTTTGTTCACATAAAGCCAATAATATCATTTTTCTTGTGGTGTATTTTATTCAGACAAAGTATCAAAATGTACTGAAATAGGCTCTCCTATCTCTGGGGCGGAGGTTGCTGAGGTAGTTAAAAAGCTCCTCGGTGGTCAGGCCCTGGGGGTAGATGACATCCGCCCGGAGTTCCTTAAGGCTCTGGATGCTGTGGGGCTGTCTTGGCTGACAAGACTCTGCAACATCGCGTGGACATCGGGGGCGGTGCCTCTGGATTGGCAGACCGGGGTGGTGGTCCCTCTCTTTAAGAAAGGGGACCGGAGGGTATGTTCCAACTATCGTGGGATCACACTCCTCAACCTTCCCGGTAAGGTTTATTCAGGTGTACTGGAGAGGAGGCTACGCCGGATAGTCGAACCTCATTTCAGGAGGAACAGTGTGGTTTTCGTCCAGGTTGTGGAACTGTGGACCAGCTCTATACTCTCAGTAGGGTCCTTGAGGGTGCATGGGAGTTTGCCCAACCAGTTTACATGTGCTTTGTGGACTTGGAGAAGGCATTCGACCGTGTTCCTCGGGAGGTCCTGTGGGGAGTGCTTAAATGTATGGGGTATCGGACTGTCTGTTTGTGGTGGTCCGCTCCCTGTATGATCCGTGTCAGGGCTTGGTCCGCTTGGCCGGCAGTAAGTCGGACACGTTTCCGGTGAGGGTTTGACTCTCTGTCACCCATTCTGTTCATAACTTTTATGGACAGAATTTCTAGGCGCAGTCAGGGCGTTGAGGGGTTCCGGTTTAGTGGATGCAGGATTAAGTCTCCGCTTTTTGCAGATGATGTGGTCCTGATGGCTTCATCTGGCCAGGATCTTCAGCTCTCACTGGATCGGTTCGCAGCCGAGTGTGATGCGACCGGGATGAGAATCAGCACCTCCAAGTCCGAGTCCATGGTTCTCGTCTGGAAAAGGGTGAAGTGCTATCTCCGGGTTGGGGAGGAGTACAAGTACCTCAGTCTTGTTCACGAGTGAGAGAAGAGTGGATCGTGAGATTGACTGGCGGATCGGTGCGGCGTCTGCAGTAATGCGGACGATGTATCGATCTGTTGTGGCGAAGAAGGAGCCGAGCCGGAAAGCTAAGCTCTCGATCTACCGGTCGATCAACATTCCCTTCCTCACCTATGGTCATAAGCTTTGGGTTATGACCGAAAGGACAAGATCACGGGTATAAGTGGCCGAAATGAGTTTCCTCCGCCGTGTGCTCTCCCTTAGAGATAGGGTGAGAAGCTCTGCCATCCAGGAGGAGCTAAAAGTAAAGCCGCTGCTCCTCCACATGTGGAGGAGCCAGATGAGGTGGTTCGGGCATCTGGTCAGGATGCCACCTGAACGCCTCCCTAGCGAGGTTTTTCGGGCACGTCCGACCGGTAGGAGGCCACGGGGAAGATCCAGGACATGTTGGGAAGACTATGTCTCCCGGCTGGCCTGGGAACGCCTCGGGATCCCCCAGGAAGAGCTGGATGAAGTGGCTGGGGAGAGGACAGTCTGGGCTTCCCTGCTTAGGCTGCTGCCCCCGCGACCTGACCTCGGCTAAGCGGAAGAAGATGGATGATACTGAAATACATTTTGGTACCGGTACCAAAATATTGGTATCAGGACAACCCTAGTTCAATGTGATTTGACTATTTTGTTGACATTGAGTGTTTTCCATGCTTGTGTTGACATTTCCTTTCTGCCCTGATAGCTGAGGCATTATAATCACAGGAAGTTACTTTTCAAATTAAATCTATTCTTCTCCGGGTCTTTATTTTCCACAGGACATAAAAATATCAAAAATGATTGATATGGCCGATATAAAACATTTGTTACAGAGTTCACGGGTCATAACTCTCATATTAGAAGTGTTCCTTACAACTGTGAAACAAGTAAGAAAACGCCCAAAAAGAGTACCAATGATGTTGATTTCATTATTCTTGTTGGCGGAGTGGAGCAGTTTGAGCTCATCTTCACAAACACTTTGGGGGCTGGCCCGCAAACACTGAAAGACGGCTCAAGCCCGAATGAATGAATGGTGAATAGTGGCAAAGAGAAAAACACACAGGTGACGTCTCCGCACACATTCCACACACGCATGGAAAATGCACGGCGAGCTCAAACATTGTGAGGTTTTGAAATAATCGTCGGGGAGTTCTGCAATGCAGCATGCGTCCACAGTCATGAAATAGTTATGAATAATTACCTCCACCGTGTGCCTTGGTAGCAGCCAATTTCCTAATTTCCCAAAATGTAAAAAAAAAAGCACAATCTGCCCTGCCTTAACACAATCAAGCATGCTTTAAAGCCGGGGTGCACATTACGTCCTTCAAGAGCTACCGGTTTTACCGCAGACTGTGTCAGTCTACTGCCAGTCTGGCATTGAAATAATAGACCTAAAAGATCATAAATCTTCACTGTGACGTCACTTTCGACACTTGATTGACATTCAAAGCACACGAGGATCTTGTAAAATGATGCTGACTGCTGCCAGATCATTATTAAGAAACAATGACTGACGGTAAGTCTAGAAACAGTTTTTATATAGAACGTACGTCCCGTCAAAAGCCTAAAGACTGACTGCACGGTTCCTGTCTTATCAATAAAAGCGCTGCTCCATCCTGCCTGCACCAACAAAGGAATCTTAGAGAGCTAGCGCAAACAAGCTATATATATATATATATATATATATATATATATATATATATATATATATATATCAGGGTTTCCCACACATTCATTTATTTGTGGCGGCCCTCTATGAAATAATTACGGCCGCCACAAATAAAAAACTAAAATAAAATAAAAAAATGAATAAATATATAATTTTTTTTTTTCGGCTTTTGACTCGCTCGACCGCTCATAAAAGTAAAGGGACTTTGTCTGTGAATGGAGCTTGTAGTTACATATTATATAAATATGTAAATATTATATAAATATGTATATAAATATGTACATAAAGTGTTGTAATTATATTCCAACTCCGCGTTATATATATTTATGTGTATATGTGTGTATATATATATATATATATATATATATATATATGTATTTATGTGTGTGTGTGTGTGTATACATACAAACCCCGTTTCCATATGAGTTGGGAAATTGTGTTAGATGTAAATATAAACAGAATACTATGATTTGCAAATCATTTTCAACCCATATTCAGTTGAATATGCTACAAAAACAACATATTTGATGTTCAAACTGAAAAACATTTTTTTTTTTTTTTTTTAGCAAATAATCATTTAGTTTAGAATTTGATGCCAACAACACGTGACAAAGAAGTTGGGAAAGGTAGCAATAAACACTGATAAAGGAATGCTCATCGAACACTTATATGGAACATGTGTGGCTTTGTGCATTATGCAAAAATAATTTAGCTAGCTAATGAGAAACAGGTTTGACTGTTTTTTTGTGCGTGCGTGAATACAGAGTTTCCTCTAGATTGCCAAGATGGCAGAGGGGTGTGATCACCGTGACGTTATTGTATACTTTGTCATGAGATTTTCTTTAAAAAGGCTCACCAAATGTATATATACATTTAAAAACAAATCTGTGTTAATAATTTGTAATAACTTTTATATTACATTATTTTTACTCTATTTTCAGTTGTTGCTGCTTATTGTACTTTGTTGGAATTTTTTCAAGTATTTAGAAACTTGTTAGAATTTCTTAATCAAAGAGGACTCTCAACAAACACACTGACGGTGCCTGAAAGTGGATTGGCGGAGAGTGAGGAAGTGTTGTTGTGTCTCGGGGGAAGCATGAAGACAAAAGTGTTTGCACTGTTGGAATTGGGACAGTTGTTTGATTGGCAATAAAAGTTAAAAAATAGCATGTGACTTCTTTTGGAGACTAAAATATGTTGTATAACTTTAACTTGGTTTCACCTAAAAAATAAACTAACATATTTTTAAGGTGTGGCGGCCGGGATTTTGCCGTGGCGGTACGTCACCATCAGTTATATTAAGAGGAAAATCTGAAATATTTAACAGCCAACACAACTTAGAAAGGCCTTATTAGCATTTGTCTTCAAGCACTGATTAAAAGACGACACACTTTCAGCTTTGTGAGAAAATGTTCCCACACTGAAGACGAGCATCACAACGTAGCTAACATTTTAATTTCCTTATCAGGCATTTGCACAGTTTTTAATTAACACCATCATGTCAAAAAAAACTTGGATTCAAAGGCAAGCTCGTAAGCGTCTTTCCTTTCCAATTAATGAGTGAAATCATATCAGCGTCGACTTTCCAGCAAAGGCTGATAACGACTTCTGTCCTTTTTCCCTCTTGTATTTCTACAACACGCTGTAATGACTTTGTGTGATTTGTGAGAGCTTAAAGAAGCTGTAGAGTGGAAAATGATCATGAATATAATAAGGATGACGATCTACGAGTTCTAGAAGCTGTGTGCTGAACAGATGCAGCTTTAGTCAAACACTAAGCATCAGGTAGCAGTATTGGTAAGTGCTAAACAAGATATACAAATTATAATAAAACAATCACTTACTGTACAATGTCTGCTCTCACTGAGATAAAGACTGATGGCATGTTGGTATATTCCCCTTTACGTTGGGAATAATAAGAAACCACACAAAGGGTTCAAATTAGAATGTCACAGATGAACGACTTCTAGATTAGGGTTATGGCTTAACCCTAAACCAAAACCATAGTTTGTCTGCGTTAGTGCTTATAATGACAATATGGCTAATGTTTGCCAATATTGATGTCATGATATATACCTGTATATATCGTGATATCAATATTGGCAAACATTAGCCATATTGTCATTATAAGCATATGACAATTGTTCGTGGGTTTTGGATAGTTAATTAGAGGGCTTTGTGGGCAAATTAGAGAGCCCCCACTGACTCAACTGTTAGCTGACTTTTTATTTTTTGATTTATTTACAACTTAGAAAGCATTTAAAAAGGAAAAACAAGTCTTACAAAATGATTGTGAATGATAACTTGTGAATGATGGACTTATCGGCTGTACGACATCAAGGCCGCGAAACAGAGACACACTGCAGGCTTACACACACATGCATCTACAAAAATATATCCCACACACACATATACCCCACCCCCAATCCAACGCCCTCGACCCAAATCCCATAGTGGTGATGGAAGGATTGGCAGTGCCTGAGAGCTGCGGCCTGCCACCATGACCCCTCACTCCCTTCCCTCTGTTGCTAGATATCTCAAGATGTATGTTGTAATATGTATATGTGCTTTGCTATGGAGGGTTTTTTTCCACTCCAGACTGGGCCACCTTAGGAGTCCAGTCTATATTGTAATTTTTTTACTCATCCTTCCCATCTTTTAACGGGGTGCCTTGTGGCGTTACTGTTCTGTAACTCTGTACACTGTTTGTTTGTCTAATCTTGAACGGGTTTGTGCTGAAAACAAAGTTTCGTTGTACTTGTGCAATGACAATAAAAACCTATCCTATCCTAAACAACGCTTCTCTTTCTCATTTTTACATATTTCCAGTGTGGCTTATCTGCTGATATGGTCGGATGCAGAAGCCATCCGACCTAGAATCTACGAAAATTGCCGAAGACATTTGGAGCGGAATATTTAAAATGGCTGTCTGAATTTGTGCGATTTTTGTAATGTTTAGACGGTGCTTTCACATACTTTGCAGATTGTAAATAAAATTGGATATGGTTTAATGGATACAATTGGGGCGGTTTAGCTCGGTTGGGAGAGCGGCCGTACCAGCAACTTGAGGGTTGCAGGTTCGATTCCCGCATCCGCCATCCTAGTCACTGCCGTTGTGTCCTTGGGCAAGACACTTTACCCACCTGATCCCAGTGCCACCCACACTGGTTTGAATGTAATTTAGATATTGGGTTTCACTATGTAAAGCGCTTTGAGTCACTAGAGAAAAAGTGCTATATAAATATAATTCACTTCACTTCACAATGAAACTCAATTAGTGTATTTTTCGGATTATAGAGCACACCGTAATATAACCCGCACCCACAAAATTCTAAAGAAAAGGATAAATTTCCATATGTTAGTCGCAGATATATAAATTGTGAAATGAGTTATATACACAGAAATATTCTGTAAATGCTTATTTACATACCAGAATTGTTTCCAAATAACACAGCAGTAAAACGTCCGATCGAACAAAACAGAAGTCATTGTCATGGACCCACAAGCTGCGCAAGCTAGTTCTCCAATCAGCTAAACAGACTCAATAACTCCACATTAATGTTTTGGTGAATTTACTGAGGAGTTTGTGAAAGTGAAACAACACAAAAAGAATGCCGTTGTAAGTTAATGATACTAACGCAGACACTCGTAAAGGAGTTAGCATATTAGCTAATGCTAATGATGCTAGCTTGATTACATAACGATAGCCAATACAAATATGCGTGAAAACCCTTCTACAGACATCACACACGGGACGCTTTAGTAGGTAAAAATTGTTTTAGTTATATTGAAAAAACTTCAAATTTGCTTGGAGTGATTAACGAGGAATCCATACGAGTAGAAACGCTATGGATGGTTAGAAGACTGAGCAAAACACTACCAGTAAATGGAAGGACAGCACCTGTAGTGAGCAAACTCGTCGTAGCCCAAACAAACAAACACTTTCTCATTGTAGTTGCTTGTTTTCTTTTTACTTGTTTATTAACTTTTTATTATGGCCGCGAGTGAAGAAACATCCATAAATGATCTGAAGTGTCTTATAAGCCGCAGGGTTCAAAGTGTAGGACAAAAGTAGCGACTTAGCTTATTTCTGGTAAGCATTTGGAGTCCACTTGTTGTTTTATCCTAGTGCTACTTGAAATGGACATGACAGGTAGTGGCATTAGCAGGTGTATGCTGAAAGGACAACTCACCTGCACGAGCACTTTTCAGACAGGAGTGGTTCTTAAGACTGAAACTAGAGTGTTCTGGCGTTTAACAGGCAGTGTGACACGTCATGTTTCGTCGGCTGATGAAAAAAACAATTAGTGTGAACTGAAGAAATGGCTTTGTCACTCAGGAACGCTACATTTCACTCTCTGTGAGAAGTGACGCGGGTCGTGTGAGGCTGCGTTGACATTTTGTTCAAAAGGCGAGCAGGGCAAATAATCTCATCGCCGACATTTGGACTGGATCGCACTTGCCTGGTGCAAGTTCAAACATGTGTGCAGCCTATGATGTCGCTTACTAAAGCAGCTGGATGGCAGATAAACACTATCAACATCCCTTCTGTGGTGTTATGCCATGCATCATATTAAGAATGGAACTATAACCCACCAGTGCCTCCATGGAAATGCCCCCCTCTACCTCAAAAAACTGCTTACCCCCAAATCCTCCACACGACACCTCCGCTCTGGAAAGGCTAACCTCCTCCAACTTCCGAGGACAAAGCTCCGCCGCTCCTAGTCTGTGGAAACTCTCCCTAAACACCTGAAGGTACCACAGACTGTGGATGTTTTTAAAAAAAAGCATTTTTGTAGATTTATGCGTGCTAGTTCTAGCTATTAGACTGTTCTAGTTTTTATTTCTTATCATTTTTTATTATCTTTTTATTTTTTAATACACTGTATCACTTTGAGGTTGTTTGCTCAATGTAAAGTGCTTTTACAAATAAAATCCATTATTATTAAACAGTAACCACAAAATACCCGCGGAAATTTTGATGGGCCTGCTCTCTGTGCCGTACTTTTTAGATGGTCCCAAGTGTCCGAATCCGTGAGTTTTAGGAGTAACTGTGCAAAAATAGCTACACAGCTAGCCTAAAACGTTAGCATGCTTACATTACAATGCTAACATTTAGCATGTGTGCTAACAATGGCATGCTAACAGTTAGCATGTCTCACATTACATGTAACACGGCTTTAAGATGTATGGCTGCGGAAATAAGAGAAAAAAGTGTAAAATCAGATGAAAAAGTTAGCAAGCTTAAGTTAGCTTGCTAGCATGTCTGTTCCGCATTCATTGGAAAGTATTTCAGATTTCAACGAAATAAGAGCTTTAATTATATGTTTAACGTGGAGTGACAAGGGGATGAGTCAAAGTGACAACCCCATATAACCTTTAAAAGCAGTGTTTTTCAACACACTAGTGTACCGTGAGGTATTGTCTGGTGTGCCGTGGGCGATTATGTAAGTTTTTAATCGGGTTAAAAAATATTTTTGGGAAACCAGTAATTATATTCCGCAAATGTGCCGTTTTTGAGTGTCTGTAGTGTCTAGAGCTCGACATATCAGAAGGTGGCAGCAGGGGGCTAATTGCTTTCTAGATGTCGGGAACATGGTTTGTCGTGATTACAATACGCGGCAGGCAGCGTGCCATTAAAAAGGTATCTAACGCTTAAATCAAAAATAAACAGAAAGGCAAGTGCCGCTAAGAAAGGGGATTGAAACTTAGGGAAGCCTCTGCAAAATGAAGCAAAGTAAACAAAAACATAATGCTGGACAACAGCAAAGACTTACAGTGTGTGGAGCAGACAGCGTCCACCAAGTACATCCATACATGACAATCAACAACAAAATAGGAGCGCAAGACAAGAACTAAAACACGACACACAGGAAAACAGCAAAAAACTCCAAATAAGTTACTGCGTGATGTGACAGGTGGTGACAGTACACCTACTTTGAGACAAGAGCTATAGTGATGCATGCTTGCTTATGGTTTAAAGTAGGGCTGGGCGATAAGGCCTTCTATTAACATCTCGATATTTTTAGGCCATGTCACGATACGCAATATACATCTGGATATTTGGCCTTAACCTTGAATGAACGCTTGATGCATATAATCACAGCAGTGTGATGATTCTATGTGTCGACATTAAAACATTCTTCTTCATACTGCATTAATATATGCTATGTTTAAACTTCCATGCAGAGAGAGAAATCACAACTAAAAGTGTATTTATGAAACAGTTATTAAGCAGTGGCACAAACATTCATGTCCTTTCCAAAACAGAAAGAGCAAGATTGTCAGAGACATTTTAAAACAAGCTATTAGTGCACTTTTGTGCATGATGTCACTAAGATGACATATCACAACAACACTCAATTAAAGTACACTTTTTGTACAGAACGCTAATATCACGATATAGTATTTTCTATATCACACAGAGACAAACCCACAATATATCGAGTATATTCGATATATTGCCCAGTCTTAGTTTAAAGCCATATCCCCCAAAAATATATTTATATTTTTTTTCTCACTGGCACTCACACACACACTAATATAAAACCTTACAATAATGTCTGATTGAATGCTAAAAAACGTTATTACAGATCAACTTAAAGGGGAACATTATCACAATGTCAAAAGGGTTAAAAACAATAAAAATCAGTTCCCAGTGGCTTGTTTTATTTTTCGAATTTTTTTTCAAAATTTTACACCTCCCGGAATATCCCGAAAAACTGCTTCAAAGTGCCTGATTTTCACCATCGCTATATCCACCCGTCCATTTCCCTGTGACGTCATACAGGGCTGCCAATACAAACAACATGGCGGTTACCACAGCAAGATATAGCGACATTAGCTCGGATTCAGACTAGGATTTCAGCGGCTACTGCTACCGCAGCGACCACATGTCAACCGGCAGGTATCGGTGAGAAAATTGGGGTAATAAGTTGGCTCTTACCGTAGTTATGAGCGGAGCCTGCGTCCTCCTGCAGCTGCTGCGGCGACTATTACCTCCTCCCACGGAGACACTGGCGGTCACTACACCCGTGGCCACACCCCTCCGACTATCAGGTACTATATAATCTCACTGAAACACTAATATTTTCCAGAATTATCCTAGCAAATGGGTCTAATAACATCTGAATCGCTCCTACAGCAATTGCTTTTTTTTTTTCTTTCTAGTCCTTCACTCTAAATTTCCTCATCCACGAATCTTTCATCCTCGCTCAAATTAATGGGGAAATTGTCGCTTTCTCGGTCCGAACAGCTCTAGCTGCTGCTGGCTATGATCTTAAACAATATGAGGAGCCCTACAACCCGTGACGTCACGCGCACATCGTCTGCTACTTCCGGTACAGGCAAGGCTTTTTTGATAGCGGCCAAAAGTTGCGAACTTTATCGTGGATGTTCTCTACTAAATCCTTTCGGCAAAAATATGGCAATATCGCGAAATGATCAAGTATGACACATAGAATGGACCTGCTATCCCCGTTTTAAATAAGAAAATCTCATTTCATAAAGGCCTACTGAAACCCACTACTACCGACCACGCAGTCTGATAGTTTATATACCAATGATGAAATATTAACATTGCAACACATGCCAATACGGCCTTTTTAGTTTACTAAATTGCAATTTTAAATTTCTCGCAAAGTGTCGCGTTGAAAACGTTGCGTATGTTTAAAATTCCCGAAGGTGAAGCTTTACTATGGAACAGGGCGGTCAAGCGAACATGGATCCCGACCACATGTCAACCGGCAGGTATCGGTGAGAAAATTGTGGTAATAAGTTGGCTCTTACCGTAGTCATGAGCGAAGCCTGCGTCCTCCTGCAGCTGCTGCGGCGACTATTACCTCCTCCCACGGAGACACTGGCGGTCACTACACCCGTGGCCACAACCCTCCGACTATCAGGTACTATATAATCTCACTAAAACACTAGTATTTTCCAAAATTATCCTAGTAAATGGGTCTAATAACATCTGAATCGCTCCCACTGCAATCGCCTTATTTTTTTCTAGTCCTTCACTCTGAATTTCCTCATCCACGAATCTTTCATCCTCGCTCAAATTAATGGGGAAATTGTCGCTTTCTCGGTCCGAACAGCTCTAGCTGCTGCTGGCTATAATCTTAAACAATATGAGGAGCCCTACAACCTGTGACGTCACGCGCACATCGTCTGCTACTTCCGGTACAGGCAAGGCTTTTTTGATAGCGGCCAAAAGTTGCGAACTTTATCGTGGATGTTCTCTACTAAATCCTTTCGGCAAAAATATGGCAATATCGCGAAATGATCAAGTATGACACATAGAATGGACCTGCTATCCCCGTTTTAAATAAGAAAATCTCATTTCATAAAGGCCTACTGAAACCCACTACTACCGACCACGCAGTCTGATAGTTTATATACCAATGATGAAATATTAACATTGCAACACATGCCAATACGGCCTTTTTAGTTTACTAAATTGCAATTTTGAATTTCTCGCAAAGTGTCGCGTTGAAAACGTTGCGTATGTTTAAAATTCCCGAAGGTGAAGCTTTACTATGGAACAGGGCGGTCAAGCGAACATGGATCCCGACCACATGTCAACCGGCAGGTATCGGTGAGAAAATTGTGGTAATAAGTTGGCTCTTACCGTAGTCATGAGCGAAGCCTGCGTCCTCCTGCAGCTGCTGCGGCGACTATTACCTCCTCCCACGTAGACACTGGCGGTCACTACACCCGTGGCCACAACCCTCCGACTATCAGGTACTATATAATCTCACTAAAACACTAGTATTTTCCAAAATTATCCTAGTAAATGGGTCTAATAACATCTGAATCGCTCCCACTGCAATCGCCTTATTTTTTTCTAGTCCTTCACTCTGAATTTCCTCATCCACGAATCTTTCATCCTTGCTCAAATTAATGGGGAAATTGTCGCTTTCTCGGTCCGAATAGCTCTAGCTGCTGCTGGCTATGATTGTAAACAATGTGAGGATGTAAGGAGCCCTACAACCCGTGACATCACGCGCACATCGTCTGCTACTTCCGGTACAGTCAAGGCTTTTTTATTAGCGACCAAAAGTTGCGAACTTTATCGTGGATGTTCTCTACTAAATCCTTTCAGCAAAAATATGGTAATATCGCAAAATGATCAAGTATGACACATAAAATGGACCTGCTATCCCCGTTTCAATACGAAAACCTCATTTCAGTAGGACTTTAAAAAAAGCCAACTCTAAGTCAACAAGAGAAGTATCCTATCTGATAGGGGCATCTTCATCAACTATATAAGCTGGACAGGACAAAAATATAAAAATAAATTAAATAAAAGTACAAACGCGGCTAAATGTATGCATGACAACAGTTGCTATGCAACAGTTGCCAAATCACAGGTGATTACAGGTGCCACAACTTCCGCGTGAATGTCATTCCTTACACGCCGAGTATAACAAGTACTGCTTATTCCACACTCAGCCGTGGGAATAAATCAACTTACTTGATTATCCGACATTATTGTCAGGATGTGTTTGTTTGTGAGCATCAGTTAGCATCAGCCTGCCCGCTCCCACAGCTGACGCTAGGCTAAGCTACCGGCTAGCAGATATACAAGTAAGGCGAAACCGGCGAACAAACGCGACGGAGCCGTTGCTCACCTCCTCGTCGCGCTCCTCCAGACTCCTCAGGCTCCACACGACCAGCCCCTGGATCAGGAGGATGGTCAAGGTGGCGGCAATTGCGAGTTTGTACCGTCGGAGGAGCCTCTGTACCCTCCTGCTGGCCACCATCTTTGCCTCCCGGGTTTGTGTGAGGAGAGAGCGCGCGTGCGCGTACACGGTGCATGTCGGCCTGAACGCTGCCTTCGCGAAAACTCAGACGTTGGAGCTTTTGAATCCGTTCCGTGTATTTCATACGAAAACGAGGTTGAGAGACGACTAACTCTCACTACGACTACGTCTACGCTCATGCATTTTATTTCGACACAACACACCATTGGTGTTTCTTTAAATGTAAGTTCAACATGCGGAAGTAAGACCTGTGAACGCGCCGGTTGAGAAATCTCCTACTTCCATGAATGCATTTTGGCGTAATGTTAATTACTGGTTCTTCGGACATTCCTGCCATATGAGTCTTAGGTGTGCCACATTTCTCTTTAACTACTTAAGACCACTAAAACAATTACCATTTTAATCATTTTACTGTAATGTGTTTTCATACATACTATTTTAACATATTTTATTATTTTGTTTTATATATCCAACCATCCATTTTCTACCGCTTGTGTGTGTATATATATATATATCCATCCATCCATCCATTTTCTACCGCTTATTCCCTTTCGGGGTCGCGGGGGGGCGCTGGCGCCTATCTCAGCTACAATCGGGCGGAAGGCGGGGTACACCCAGGACAAGTCGCCACCTCATCGCAGGGCCAACATAGATAGACAGACAACATTCACACTCACATTCACACACTAGGGCCATTTTAGTGTTGCCAATCAACCTATCCCCAGGTACATGTCTTTGGAAGTGGGAGGAAGCCGGAGTACTCGGAGGGAACCCACGCATTCACGGGGAGAACATGCAAACTCCACACAGAAAGATCCCGAGGCTGAATTTGAACCCAGGACTGCAGGACCTTCGTATTGTGAGGCAGACGCACTAACCCCTCTACCACCGTGAAGCCCTATAACAATGAATCAAAATCTTACTTTTACCGCATGCCTTTGATAAGGGCAGGAGTGAGAAGAGGTTTTAAATTAATTAGCGCCCTGGCGGCAATTCAAGGAAATACGGTATATGTTATATTTTATATTTCTTTTAGTCTATTTTATACCTGCATTGTCTTTTCCATCTTTTCCATCATTTGTAACTGAGCTACTGTGTGAAACAAGTTCCTTTGTAAATTTATTTTATTAAGGAACAGGAAAGAAAAGCACGCAACTTCAATTTAAATTGTTTTGTTTGGGGGGGGGGGGGGGTGTTGCCTCAAACACAAAGTTTTAAAATGTACTCAATAGCGCCCCCTAAATAATTAGAAACAAATAGCCTGAGCCTCAAGAAGGAGGTATTGTCACAAAAATCGATGAAGACGTCTATCATAAGAGGACGCATGTAAAAACATCCAGAAGCCATATTAGAAAATAAACAGGAAGTCAGACATTTTTAGGCTAAAAACCGGGGTGGTACTTAAACGAGCTCCTCCAGATATTTTGGCAAAAGACAGATTTTACCTACGTTAAAAAATGTGGGCGTGGCATGACGCTACACCTTGATCTAATGCTGCTGAGCTTGCACGAGCAGGTTAGCATGCTAACTTTTTCTCCCCGATTTTGAAGCTGAACACCTCGGAGTCATATAGGTACTTGACACATTTTACCTGTTGGTATGCTAATTAGCATGCTAACATTATTTCATCATGTTTCTTACAAACCCCAAAAGCAGTGAAGTTGCCACGTTGTGTAAATGGTAAATAAAAACAAAATACAATTATTGGCAAATCATTTCCAACTTATATTCAATTGAATGGACTGCAAAGACAAAATATTTAACTTTCGAACATTTGGAATTTGATGCCTGCAACATGTTTCAAAAAAGCTGGCACGAGTGGCAAAAAAGACTGAGGAAGTTGAGGAATGCTCATCAAAAACTTATTTGGAACATCCCACAGGTGAACAGGGAACAGGTGGGTGCCATGATTGGGTATAAAAGCAGCTTGCATGAAATGCTCAGTCATTCACAAACAAGGAAGTGGGCGAGGGTTACCACTTTCTCAACAAATGCCTGAGAAAATTGTTCAAGAACAACATTTCTCAATCGGCTATTGCAAGAAATTTAGTGATTTCACCATCTACGCTCCGTAATATCATCAAAAGTTTCAGAGAATCTGGAGAAATCACTGCACGTGAGCCATGATATCACTGACCTTGGATCCCTATGGCGGTACTGCATCAAAAAGCAACATCAGTGTGTAAAGGATATCACCACATGGGCTCACTAATACTTAAGAAATCCACTGTCAGTAACGACAGTTTGTCGTTACAGCTGTATGTGCAAGTTAAAACTCTCCTACACTAAGCCATTTATCAACAACACCCAGAAATGCCGCTGGTTTCGCTGGGCCCGAGATCATCTAAGATGGACTGATGCAAAGTGGAAAACTGTTCTGCGGTCTGACGAGTCCACATTTCCTATTGTTTTTGGAAACTTTGGACGTGGTGTCCTCCGGAACAAAGAGGAAAAGAACCATCCGGTTTGTTCCAGGCGCAAGGTTCAAAATCCAGCATCTGTGATGTGAATTAGTGAATTATATTTATATAGCGCTTTTCTCTAGTGACTCAAAGCGAAACCCAATACCTAAGTTACATTTAAACCAGTGTGGGTGGCACTGGGAGCAGGTGGGTAAAGTGTCTTGCCCAAGGACACAACGGCAGTGACTAGGAGGACGTAAGCGGGTATGGCGGGTGTATTAGTGCCCAAGGCATGGGTAACTTACACATCTGTGAAAGCACCAATAATGCTGAAAGGTACATACAGATTTTGGAGCAACATATGTTGCCATTAAAGCAACGTTATCATGGACGCCCCTGCTTATTTCAGCAAGACAACGCCGAGCCACTTGTTACAACATTGTGGCTTCATAGTAAAAGAGTGTGGCTACTAGACTGGCCTGCTTCTAGTCCAGAACCTGTCTCCCATTGAAGATGTGTGGAAAAATATGAAGCCTAAAATACCACAACGGAGACCCCGGACTGTTGTACAACTTAAGCTGTACATCAAACAAGAATAGGAAATAATTCAACTTAAAAAATGTGTTTCTTTAGTTCCCAAACCTTTACTGAGTGTTGTTAAAAGGAAAGGCCATGTAACACAGTAGTTACAATGCCCCCCTGACAACTTTTTTGCAATGTGTTGCTGCCATTAAATTCTACGTTTTAATGATTATTTGCAAAAAAATATATTACGTTTCTCAGTTCGAACGTTAAGTATCTTGTCTTTGCAGTCTAATCAATTGAATATAAGTTAAATAAATAATGATAAATGGGTTGTACTTGTATAGCGCTTTTCTACCTTCAAGGTACTCAAAGCGCTTTGACACTACTTCCACATTTACCCATTCACACACTGATGGAGGGAGCTGCCATGCAAGGCGCCAACCAGCACCCATCAGGAGCAAGGGTGAAGTGTCTTGCTCAGGACACAACGGACGTGACGAGGTTGGTTCTAGGTGGGATTTGAACCAGTGACCCTGTTCTGCCGTGTTTGTGTCTCCTCAATTGCTCTGTGTATTGCAGTTCTGAGTGTTGCTGGGTCATGTTTGGTTTTGTAATTGGATTAAAAAAAAAGTATAATTAAAAAAAAAAATAGATTAAAAAAAAAAAAAGAGAATCGATTCTGAATCGCACGTGAGAATCGCGATTCATATTCTAATCGCGATTCGTATTTGAATCGATTTTTTCCCACACCCCTAATATATATTTATATATATACCCTTCTATTAGGTGGCAACTTGTCCAGGGTGTACCCCGCCTTCCGCCCAAATGCAGCTGAGATAGGCTCCAGCGACCCCCCGCGACCCCCAACGGGACAAGCGGTAGAAAATGAATGGATGGATGGATATATATATATATATATATATATATATATATATATATATCTATATATATATATATATATATATATATATATAAGTTGAAAAGGATTTTCAAATCATTGCATTCTCTTTTTGTTTACCATTTACACAATGTGACACCCACAGGGCCCTATTGAAACCGCAATATTTTTATTATTATGGGTCCGCTGAAATGCGAGCAGCCCATATTATTATTGTTCATGCTTCAACTTTTATTATAGTTCCGCATGTTTCTCTCACGCTTAATAGGTGACAAACTGACCGACGAACCCCCACATATGTTATACCCTCGGAAAGGTCTCGTTCGCGCCGATGGGGGTACTCTAAATTGGGAACGTTTTGTGTTATAATGGCAACACTGTTTAGGAATAATAAGAAAAATAGGCCAATAGAATGGGTACATACTATTTTATTGGACGATTCCTCTGAGACGAACGCCAAAAAGACAAGATAACCTCCTCTTGTAGCTCAGCCATGCTTTCACGTAGCTCGGTGCTTAACGTCTGATTTTGCTCACACACTTCTCTACTTTATCAATCAATCAATCAATGTTTATTTATATAGCCCTAAATCACAAATGTCTCAAAGGACTGTACAAACCATTATGAGTACGACATCCTCGGAAGAACTCACAAAAGGGCTAGGAAAACTCACACCCAGTGGGACGCCAGTGACAATGCTGACTATGAGAAACCTTGGAGAGGACCTCAGATGTGGGCGACCCCCCCCCCCCTTTAGGGGACCGAAAGCAGTGGATGTCGAGCGGGTCTAACATGATACTGTGAAAGTTCAATCCATAGTGGCTCCAACACAGCCGCCAGAGTTCAGTTCAAAGCGGATCCAAGACAGCAGCGAGAGTCCCGTCCACAGGAAACTATCCCAAGCGGAGGCGGATCAGCAGCGTAGAGATGTCCCCAACCGATACACAGGCGAGCGGTCCATCCTGGGTCCCGACTCTGGACAGCCAGTACTTCATCCATGGTCATAGGAGAAAAAAGAAAAGAAGCGGCAGATCAACTGGTCTAAAAAGGAGGTCTATTTAAAGGCTAGAGCAGGGGTAGGGAACCTATGGCTCTAGAGCCAGATGTGGCTCTTTTGATGACTGCATCTAGCTCTCGGATAAATCTGAGCTGACATTGCTTAACACGATAAATAATGAATAATTAGGGTCCGCCAGGCCCATTGCAAAAGGACTCCACAGGAGTCCTTTGCAATGGGCCAAGGACCCTATTGAAACTGCTGTGTTTTATTATTATTCCGCACCCACGCGCTGTAATTTGACCCCCTTAACATGCTTCAAACCTCACCAAATTTGACACACACGTCGGTATAGCAAACCTTCCCAACATATTAAGCAACCAATCCCCCAAAATGAAAATTGCGCTCTAACGCCCCCTAGGAAAAAATTACAGACAAAACTGCATGTAACTTCTGTTAGGAATGTCATAGCGACATGAAACAAAACTCCTATGTAGGTCTGACTTAGACCCAATTTTTATACACTCACTTCTTTCAGCAAAAATCTACAGGAAGTTGGCAAAAACCCCTTCAAAATAAAATTTTCGCAAAAAATGCTGTAATTTGACCCCTTTAAAATGCTTCAAAAGTCACCAAACTTGGCGCACACATAAGGACTGGCGAATATTGCGATCTAATGAAAAAAACCAAACCCCAAAACTCAAAATTGCGCTCTAGCGCTATTTTTGAATAAAACACTGAAAAAACTGCTCCTAGGAAGAAAACACAGACAAAACTGCTTGTAACTTCCGGTAAGAATGTCCGAGAGACATGAAACAAAAACCTCTATGTAGGTCTCGCTTAGACCTACATTTCATAGATTGACAACCCCCAACAAAAATCAACAGGAAGTTTGCAATCCCCCCTTCAAAACAAAAGTTTTGTAAAAACGGTCACCTTTCTTCAAACATTATGTCCTCTGAATGCATTTGTTGTTTTGGCTTCAAACTCGCACAGGAGAGAGATTGAACCCTTCTGATTAAATGTATAGAATAGAGTTTTGATAAGTTCTCAGGTTTTGATTTTACGCGCCTTCAAATAACCCCTATGCAAAGTCTCCTAAAAAATGTCATTTTTGCCTCTTTGAGCTGTTATTTGACCCCCTTAAAATGCTTCTAAACTCCCCAAACTTGACACACACATCAGGTCTGGCAAAAATTGCGATCCGATGAAAAAACCTAACCTCAAAACTCAAAACTGCGCTCTACCGCCCCCCTAGGAATACAACACGGACAAACTGCTCCTAGGAAGAAAACACAGACAAAACTGCTTGTAACTTCCGGTAGGAATGTCAGAGAGACATGAAACAAAAAACACTATGTAGGTCTCACTTAGACCTACATTTTAATACGTGACATACTTTAGCAAAAATCAACAGGAAGTTTGATATTTTCACTTCAATACAACAACTGCATTACTTTCACAATATAATAGTCAATCAAAATAGTGGCTCCAAGGCGTCTTCTAACGCTTATCCGGCCGTGGGTCTCGGGGTCAGCAGCCAAAGGCGGATCCGACCAACGCTGCTTGCAGCTTTAATTCCACTTGTAATCACAGTGTTAAAAATAACGTTCAAAATATAAAACAATCTCATGCATTTTTAATCCATCCATCCGTTTCCTACCGCACCTGTTCAAGAAGTTGCGTTAAAGGTAAGAAGTTATTTATTTATTATTGGTTAGTGTGGGGCTTGCCCTCCTGGGGGTTCTTCAGACCACCAAGCACTGACATGAGAGCCTGTTTCAGGGTTACAATATTGTTTTATTTTTCAATTAGTCTCTCATTTGCTTTCCAGCCCCAACCCCGTCTCTCCTCCTGGCTGCTGCTTATAACAGAACGACAGATGATTAGACAACAAGGCCCAGGTGGGCCGTCTACGTACCTGTCGCTGATTTCAAGGCCGATCATGGCAACACCCCAAAATGCGGCTGCTAGACTTTTGACAAGAACAAGAAAGTTTGATCATATTACGCCTGTACTGGCTCACCTGCACTGGCTTCCTGTGCACTTAAGATGTGACTTTAAGGTTTTACTACTTACGTATAAAATACTACACGGTCTAGCTCCATCCTATCTTGCCGATTGTATTGTACCGTATGTCCCGGCAAGAAATCTGCGTTCAAAAGACTCCGGCTTATTAGTGATTCCTAGAGCCCAAAAAAAGTCTGCGGGCTATAGAGCGTTTTCCTAAGGGCTCCAGTACTCTGGAATGCCCTCCCGGTTACAGTTCGAGATGCTACCTCAGTAGAAGCATTTAAGTCTCACCTTAAAACTCATCTGTATACTCTAGCCTTTAAATAGACCTCCTTTTTAGACCAGTTGATCTGCCGCTTCTTTTCTTTTTTCTCCTATGTCCCCCCCTCCCTTGTGGAGGGGGTCCGGTCCGATGACCATGGATGAAGTACTGGCTGTCCAGAGTCGAAACCCAGGATGGACCGCTCGTCGGGACCCAGGATGGACCGCTCGCCTGTGTATCGGTTGGGGACATCTCTACGCTGCTGATCCGCCTCCGCTTGAGATAGTTTCCTGTGGACGGGACTCTCACTGCTGTCTTGGATCCACTTTGAACTGAACTCTCGCGGCTGTGTTGGAGCCACTATGGATTGAAATTTCACAGTATCATGTTAGACCCGCTCGACATCCATTGCTTTCGGTCCCCTAGAGAGGGGGGGCTGCCCACATCTGAGGTCCTCTCCAAGGTTTCTCATAGTTAGCATTGTCACTGGCGTCCCACTGGATGTGAATTCTCCCTGCCCACTGGGTGTGAGTTTTCCTTGCCCTTTTGTGGGTTCTTCCGAGGATGTTGTAGTCGTAATGGTTTGTGCAGTCCTTTGAGACATTTGTGATTTGGGGCTATATAAATAAACATTGATTGATTGATTGATGACCCCGCTTCGCTGCAGGGCCGCAGGCCACGCCCCCTCCACATTTAGCTTCAGAATAACAATGTTATTACAAAGAATAAGAGACCTATTATACTCTAGAAATGTTGGTCTTACTTAAAAATGCACGCGTTTAGTTGTGTTCAGTGTTAAAAAAAATATTACATGGCTCTTAAGTAAATACATTTTAAAATATTTGGCTTCTTGGCTCTTTCAGTCAAAAATGTTCCCGGCCCCTGGGCTTGAGTATACAGATGAGTTTTAAGGTGAGACTTAAATGCTTCTACAGTTTTGACGTCCAGGCTTTGGTTTTGGCTGAATGGCCGTCGGAAGGAGGCGAGCGCCATTAAAGCGGATGGCCTTTACTGTAATTTACTAGAAGCCCCGCAAAAATTAGCTTTTTTTGGTTAAACAACCTGTCCTCACCACCACATCTTTTATCCCACTGTCATTTGTTTCGGTGAAGACGTCGACACACGTGTCCTCTCTCAGAAAATGTCCCTCGTGTGTCCCATTTGGCTTCCATTGGCCCTCAAAGCCAAAAAGTCTCTCATCGACTCCAATGTTGGATGTCGGCGCCAAAAACCACAAAAACACAAAAATTCTCATTTTCCTATTCGCTCTAACTCTGCTGTTTTTCCATTTATTGGAAATCTGAGAACACCGGAGCGTTCCTCAAAGCCTTGAGGCGCTCCCGGTTTTCGCGAAAAGTTCGTATCTCCAAGCGTTCGCCCACAATCAGACATTGTTTGGCTTGAAGTTTTTCAACAAATTCCTACATTAACTGCTGTGTCATTGTGTAATAATGGCAGTTCATCTAATTCCATGGAGTCCTTTGAAGTCACATGACAGCCCCTCCCCTCAGGTATCTGAACAAAAAGGGGCGGGACTTTAACAAATACCGCCTCGGGACTTTGACCCAATGAGTGGCGTTTAAAACCACAGACATTCCCCGTACGGGCGATGATATACTGCCAACGCATTTTGACGACGCCATGACATGTGGGCGTGACATGGAGCCAAATTCGGCTCTGATGGTTCGCTACAAAACACGGAACATAAATACCTCGGGTCCCCAAACTCAGATCCTGTTCCCCTGTCAGAACGTTATTGATAGCATGCTGACGTTTTTGTACATTTTAAACCAAATAATCATGGATTCCGTTACTCTTTGATCTTACAAAAGCAAAAGGCTTGTAAAACTCCACTGTTTAGGATGGGAAGCGACATGAAGGTGTCGGTTTCTTTGATCTATTGTAATCCACAGGAAGATCTTGTCTTCACCCGAGATCTACAAAGCGGAGAGGAAGCAGGACCTGACGCAAGCTCCGGGAATCTTTTCTCTGAACTGTTTTGTGACCGAGGGACGACACTGTACAAGGGTACAGGTCTACGGACTCTCCTCATTGAGCTAAATGGAATCCTGTCTCTGTTTAATTCCTTGCTTCTTGTCTGATTAATAGATGTCATCGGTGTTTGAAACTGAGGCTAATAGTCATGGATTCCGTTACTTGGCGCCATCCGATAAGTATGCTAGCTGTTCCCCTGTTTCAATGGTAATTGATAATGCTAGCATCTTATGCTAGAATTTTAGCAAATGTCTTACCTTTTAACCTAATTGTCCGAATAATTGTATCTAAGTTATCACAAAACTTTGTGTTTCCATGAGTTCCTGGCGAGCAGACAAAAGCTGTCTTTGATCTTGTAAAATGTCACTGTGTAGGATGGGAAGCGACATGAAGGTGACTTTGATCTATTGTAATCCACAGGAAGATCTTGTCTTCACCCGAGATCTACAAAGCGGAGAGGAAGCAGGACCTGACGCAAGCTCCGGGAATCTTTTCTCTGAACTGTTTTGTGACCGAGGGACGACACTGTACAAGGGTACAGGTCTACGGACTCTCCTCATTGAGCTAAATGGAATCCTGTCTCTGTTTAATTCCTTGCTTCTTGTCTGATTAATAGATGTCATCGGTGTTTGAAACTGAGGCTAATAGTCATGGATTCCGTTACTTGGCGCCATCCGATAAGTATGCTAGCTGTTCCCCTGTTTCAATGCTAATTGATAATGCTAGCATCTTATGCTAGAATTTTAGCAAATGTCTTACCTTTTAACCTAATTGTCCGAATAATTGTATCTAAGTTATCACAAAACTTTGTGTTTCCATGAGTTCCTGGCGAGCAGACAAAAGCTGTCTTTGATCTTGTAAAATGTCACTGTGTAGGATGGGAAGCGACATGAAGGTGACTTTGATCTATTGTAATCCACAGGAAGATCTTGTCTTCACCCGAGATCTACAAAGCGGAGAGGAAGCAGGACCTGACGCAAGCTCCGGGAATCTTTTCTCTGAACTGTTTTGTGACCGAGGGACGACACTGTACAAGGGTACAGGTCCACGGACTCTCCTCATTGAGCTAAATGGAATCCTGTCTCTGATTAATTCCTTGCTTCTTGTCTGTTTAATAGATGTCATCGGTGTTTGAAACTGACGCTAATAGTCATGGATTCCGTTACTTGGCGCTGTCTGATAAGTATGCTAGCTGTTCCCCTGTTTCAATGCTAATTAATAATGCTAGCATCTTATGCTAGAATTTTAGCAAATGTCTTACCTTTTAACCTAATTGTCAGAATAATTGTATCTAAGTTATCACAAAAACGTGTTTCCATGAGTTCCTGGCGAGCAGACAAAAGCTGTCTTTGATCTTACCAAGCAAAAGGCTTGTAAAACTTTACTGTGTAGGATGGGAATCAACATGAAGGTGTCTTTGATCTATTGTAATCCACAGGAAGATCTTGTCTTGACCTGAGATCTATAAAGCGGAGAGAAAGCAGGACCTGACGCAAGCTCCGGGCATCTTTTCTTTGAACTGTTTCGTGACCGAGGGCAACGGAAGTTTACGACCCCCTCTCCCCTTAGAAACAGTTGTTGCCATGTAATCAGGGAAATTCAAATAAAAGAGGAGGCGTGCACTCCTTTAGTCAGAACGTGGGACGACACTGTACAAGGGTACATGTCCACGGACTCTCTTCATTGAGCTAAATGGAATCCTGTCTCTGATTAATTCCTTGCTTCTTGTCTGTTTAATAGATGTCATCCGTGTTTGAACCTGACGCTAATAGTCATGGATTCCGTTACTTGGCTGCAACACGTGCCAAAGTAGTTGGGAAAGGGCATGTTCACCACTGTGTTACATCACCTTTGCTTTTAACAACACTCAATAAACGTTTGGGAACTGAGGAAACTAATTGTTGAAGCTTTGAAAGTGGAATTCTTTCCTATTCTTGTTTTATGTAGAGCTTCAGTCGTTCAACAGTCCGGGGTCTCCGCTGTTGTATTTTACGCTTCATAATGCGCCACACATTTTCCATGGGAGACAGGTCTGGACTGCAGGCGGGCCAAGAAAATACCCGCAATCTTTTTTTACGAAGCCACGCTGTTGTAACACGTGCTGAATGTGGCATGGCATTGTCTTGCTGAAATAAGCAGGAGCGTCCATGAAAAAGACGGCGCTTAGATGGCAGCATATGTTGTTCCAAAAGCTGTACGTACCTTTCAGCATTAATGGTGCCTTCACAGATGTGTAAGTTACCCATGCCTTGGGCACTAATGCACCCCCATACCATCACAGATGCTGGCTTTTGAACTTTGTGTGGATAACAGTCTGGATGGTTCACTTCCCCTTTGGTCCGGATGACACAATGTCGAATATTTCCAAAAACAATTGGAAATGTGGACTCGTCAGTTCACAGAACACTTTTCCACTTTGCATCAGTCCATCTTAGATTATCTCGGGCCCAGACAAGCCGGCGGCGTTTCTGGATGTTGTTGATAATTAGCTTTCGCTTTGCATGGTAGAGCTTTGACTTGCACTTACAGATGTAGCGACCAACTGTATTTAGTGACAGTGGTTTTCTGAAGTGTTCCTGATCCCATGTGTTGATATCCTTTAGAGATTGATGTCGGTTTTTAATACAGTGTCGTCTGAGGGATCGAAGATCACGGTCATTTAATGTTGGTTTTCGGCCATGCTGCTTACGTGGAGTGATTTCTCCAGATTCTCTGAACCTTTTGATGATCTTATGGAGCGTAGATGTTGAAATCCCTAAATTTCTTGCAATTGCACTTTGAGAAACGTTGTTCTCAAACTGTTTGACTATTTGCTCACGCAGTTGTGGACAAAGGGGTGTACCACGCCCCATCCTTTCTTGTGAAGCTGTTTTTATACCCAATCATGGCACCCACCTGTCCCCAATTAGCCTGCACACCTGTGGGATGTTCCAAATAAGTGTTTGATGAGCATTCCTCAACTTTATCTGTATTTATTGCCACCTTTCCCAATTTGTTTGTCACGTGTTGCTGGCATCAAATTCTAAAGTTAATTATTATTTGCACAAAAAAAATGTTTATCAGTTTGAACATCAAATATGTTGTCTTTGTAGCATATTCAACAGGAAAAAAAAAAAAAGAAGAATAATGGAAATCCAGGAATCTTTTTTTTTAATTGTTGAAGTTGAGCACAGCTGAATATTTTGAAGTTGAAACAGTTTGAATTAGATAAGACTAAAGTGGGAGTTGTGGAACTTTGAAGAATGTCCCCTTGACTTACATGGGAATTTCCAAAAATATGGGGATTTCGGGAAAAGCGGGAATTTTTTTGAAAATGGTAAAAAAAAAAAAAAAAAAAAAACTTGAATGGTCTGATTGATTAGAAATGGTTGGTGTTGACATTTTTCAAATCGGTCGAGAAATGTTGAAGTAGTAACGTGTTGATTTGAGAAATGGTATTGCGGAATTTCGGGAAAACCGGGAATTTTTTAAAATTCAATAAACAACTTTGCTTTTTTTTCCCGATTAAGAGGAATGTTTTGACGGCGGAACGGTTGATGTGGGTTGAAAAATGTGGAAGGAGTAGGGTTAAAATAGGGTTTGGGAAAAAAAAAAGGGAGTTCCTGGAATTTTTTTGAACTCGGAGACATGATAATTAAAATTTCTAGGATGAGTGGAATGTGTTGAAAGTGGAATGGTTTGAATTGGTTGAAAAATTTGGGAATTGTGGAAATGTGAAAAATGGACAATAAATTTTGAATGGGGAAATTAAAAAAAAAAGGAATTATGGGAAATCCGGGAATTTTTTTTTTTTTAATTGTTGAAGTTGAGCAAACAATTCCTGAAAATGCTCAATATTTTGAATTTGGAAAAATTTTAATTAGATAAGACAATTCTGGGAAATGTGTAACTTTGAAGAATGTCCCCTTGACTTACATGGGGATTTCCAAAAAATGTGGGAATTTCGGGAAAAGCAGGATTAAAAAAAATAAAATGGTAAAAAACAAATAAACTTGAATGGTCTGAATGAGTTGAAATGGTTGGTGTTGACATTTTTCAAATCGGTCGAGAAATGTTGAAGTAGTAACAAGTTGAATTGAGAAATGGTATTACGGAATTCCTGGAATTTTGCGAAAAACGGGAATTTTTCCAGTCCGAAAAAATACCTTAGTTTTTTGTCCTGATTAATAGTAATGTTTTGACGGCAAAATTGGTTGAAGTGGGTTGAAAAATGTGGGAGGAGTAGGGTTAAAATAGGGTTTGGGAAAAAAAAGGGAATTCCTGGAATTTTTTTGAATTCGGAGAAATTATAGTTTGCATTTCCAGGATGAGTGGAATATGTTGAAGGGGGAATGGTTTGAATCGGTTGAAAAATGTGGGAATGGTGGAAGTTTGAAAAATGGCCAAATCATTTTGAATAGGGAAAATGTTTCGAAAAACCTGGAATTCTGGGAAATGTGGGAATTTTTGTAATTTGTCAAGAGGAAAGCCTGAGATTCCCGAATAAGCTGAACAGTTTGAAGTTGGAGCGCTTTAAATCGGGTGAAAAATGTGGAAGGTAGAGCGCGCCACAATCTGGAAAAGAAGAAGAAGAAATAGATGAATTGAATGAATGTACATGAATTTATACATACATACATACATTATACATACATGCAATTATACATACATACATACATTTATACATACATACATACATACATTTATACATACATACATTTATACATACATACATATATACATACATTTATACATACATACATACATACATACATACATTTATACATACATACATTTATACATACATACATACATTTATACATACATACATACATACACACATTTATACATACATACATACATACATTTATACATACATACAAACATTTATACATACATACATACATACATTTATATATACGTACAATTATACATACATACATTTATATATACACATGCATTTATACATACATACAATTATACATACATACATACATTTATACATACATACATACATACATTTATATATACATGCATTTATACATACATACATACATACATTTATACATACATACATTTATACATACGTACAATTATACATACATACATACATACATTTATACATACATACATACATACATACATACATTTATACATACATACATACATACATTTATACATACATACATACATACAAACATTTATACATACATACATACATACATACATACATTTATACATACATACAAACATTTATACATACATACATTTATACATACATTTATACATACATACATACAAACATTTATACATACATACATTTATACATACATACATACATTTATACATACGTCCAATTATACATACATACATACATTTATACATACATACATACATACATACATTCATACATACATACATACATACATTTATACATACATACATACATTTATACATACATACATACATACATACATACATACATACATACATTTATACATACATACATACATTTATACATACATACATACATTTATACATACATACATTTATACATACATACATACATACATACATACATACATACATACATACATACATACATACATACATTTATACATACATACATACATACATACATACATACATACATACATACATACATTTATACATACATACATACATTTATACATACATACATTTATACATACATACATACATACATACATACATACATACATTCATACATACATTTATACATACATACATACATTTATACATACATACATACATACATACATACAGTACATACATACATACATACATTTATACATACATACATACATTTATACATACATACATACATACATACATACAGTACATACATACATACATACATTTATACATACATACATTTATACTTACATACATACATACATACATACATACATACATACATACATTTATACATACATATATTTATATTCATATATTATTCACTTTTACAGGCGGCCCTCTGAGGTCACTTTAACTGCATTGTGGCCCTCAATGAAAACAAGTTAAACAGCATGGACTTAACACGAGATAGAGAAAGTCAACACTGCCGACTAGTGGCCAAAATAAAGAAGTGCGTGGGGAAGGAGTTGAACAAAAGCACATTTACAATATTACACAGAGGTGTGCTGTCTAACAACCAGCAATCCATCCATCCATCTTCTTCCACTTACCCGAGGTCGGGTCGCGGGGGCAGCAGCCTAAGCAGGGAAGCCCAGACTTTCCTCTCCCCAGCCACTTGGTCCAGCTCCTCCTGGGGGATCCCGAGGCGTTCCCAGGCCAGCCAGGAGACATAGTCTTCCCAACGTGTCCTGGGTCTTCCCCGTGGCCTCCTACCGGTCGGACGTGCCCGAAACACTTCCCTAGGGAGGCGTTCGGGTGGCATCCTGACCAGATGCCCGAACCACCTCATCTGGCTCCTCTCGATGTGGAGGAGCAGCGGCTTTACTTTGAGTTCCTCCCGGATGGCAGAGCTTCTCACCCTATC
Source organism: Nerophis ophidion (assembly GCF_033978795.1). Classification (NCBI taxonomy): domain Eukaryota; kingdom Metazoa; phylum Chordata; class Actinopteri; order Syngnathiformes; family Syngnathidae; genus Nerophis; species Nerophis ophidion. Next base: position 34,743,906 of record NC_084633.1, on the reverse strand, counting down.
TCTAAGGGAGAGACATTCACCTGGCAGAGGAAACTCATTTGGGGCGCTTGTACCCGTGATCTTGTCCTTTCAGTCATGACCCAAAGCTCAGGACCATAGGTGAGGATGGGGACGTACAAACCCCGTTTCCATATGAGTTGCGAAATTGTGTTAGTGTAAATATAAACAGAATATAATGATTTGCAAATCCTTTTCAACCCATATTCAGTTGAATGCACTACAAAGACAAGATATTTGATGTTCAAACTCATAAACTTTAGGATTTTTTTTGCAAAAAATAATTAACTTAGAATTTCATGGCTGCAACATGTGCCAAAGTAGTTGGGAAAGGGCATGTTCACCACTGTGTTACATCACCTTTTCTTTTAACAACACTCAATAAACGTTTGGGAACTGCGTAAACTAAATTGTTGAAGCTTTGAAAGTGGAATTCTTTCTCATTCTTGTTTTATGTAGAGCTTCAGTCGTTCAACAGGGGTCTCCGCTGTCGTATTTTACGCTTCATAATGCGCCACACATTTTCCATGGGAGACAGGTCTGGACTGCAGGCGGGCCAGGAAAGTACCCGCACTCTTTTACTTCAAAACCACGCTGTTGTAACACGTGACTTGGCATTGTCTTGCTGAAATAAGCAGGGGCGTCCATGATAACGTTGCTTGGATGACAACATATGTTGCTCCAAAACCTGTATGGACCATTCTGCATTAAAGGTGCCTTCACAGATGTGTAAGTTACCCATGCCTTGGGCACTAATACACCCCCATACCATCACACATGCTGGCTTTTGAACTTTGCGCCTATAACAATCCGGTTGGTTATTTTCCTCTTTGTTCCAGAGGACACCACGTCCACAGTTTCCAAATATAATTTGAAATGTGGACTCGTCAGACCACAGAACACTTTTCCACTTTGCATCAGTCCATCTTAGATGAGCTCTGGCCCAGCGAAGACAGCGGCATTCCTTGGTGTTGTTGATAAAGGAGTTTTGCTTTGCATAGCAGAGTTTTAACTTGCACTTACAGATGTAGCGACCAACTGTAGTTACTGACAGTGGTTTTATAAAGTGTTCCTAAACCCATGTGGTGATATCCTTTACACACTGATGTCGGTTTTTGATGCGGTACCGCCTGAGGGATCAAATGTCCGTAATATCATCGCTTACGTGCAGTGATTTCTCCAGATTCTCTGAACCTTTTGATGATTTTACGGACCGTAGGTGGTAAAATCCCTAAATTCCTTGCAATAGCTCATTGAGAAATGTTGTTCTAAAACTGTTCCACAATTTGCTTACAAATAGGTGACCTTTGCCTCATCCTTGTTTGTGAATTACTTAGGATTTCATGGAAGCTGTTTTAATACCCAATCATTGCACCCACCTGTTCCCAATTAGCCTGCACACCTGTGGGATGTTCCAAATAAGTGTTTGATGAGCATTCCTCAACTTTATCAGTATTTATTGCCGCCTTTCCCAACTTCTTTGTCACATGTTGCTGGGATCAAATTCTAAAGTTAATGATTAGTTGCAAAAACAAAAAAATAAAGTGTATCAGTTTGAACATCAAATATGTTGTCTTTGTAGCATATTCAACTGAATATGAAGTGAAGTGAATGATATTTATATAGCGCTTTTTCTCTAGTGACTCAAAGCGCTTTACATAGTGAAACCCAATATCTAAGTTACATTTAAACCAGTGTGGGTGGCACTGGGAGCAGGTGGGTAAAGGACACAACGGCAGTGACTAGGATGGCGGAAGCGGGGATCGAACCTGCAACCCTCAAGTTGCTGGCACAGCCGCTCTACCAACCGAGCTATACCGGGTTGAAAAGGATTTGCAAATCATTGTATTCCGTTTATATTTACATCTAACACAATTTCCCAACTCATATGGAAACGGGGTTTGTATATCGACCAGTAAATTGAGAGCTTTGCCTTACGGCTCAGCTCCTTCTTCACCACAACGGATCGGTACAACGTCCGCATTACTGAAGACGCCGCACCGATCCGCCTGTCGACCTCACCATCCACTCTTCCCTCACTCGTGAACAAGACTACGAGGTACTTGAACTCCTCCACTTGGGGCAGGGTCTTCTCCCCAACCCGGAGATGGCACTCCACCCTTTTCCAGGCAAAAAGCATCTAGCTAACTAGACAATCAGTTGGACAGCAACATTTGAGAACCGGGGTGATAGAAGGAAGATCAACTGTAGTCCATTTGTGGTCGGTATCGTGCAAAGTTATATGGAAGTTTCCCTTTTGCGTCCCATAGCACATAATTGTGATGCGTTCAAGGACTCCAGATTAAAGTTTGAAACAGCAAAGGGAGACTTTTGGTAACTACAGAATACCGGTGTTGGTATTCCGGGGGAAAAACACACCCTGTTTCTCAAATCCAGGGTAGGGATGTCGAATATTACCAATATTCCGGTACCGGTACCAAAATGTATTTCGATACTTTGATACTTTTCTAAATAAGGGGGACCACAAAAAATTTCACTATTGTCTTAATTTGAAGAAAAAATGTTTGTTATTGTCATTTAGTCCTTAAATAAAATAGTCAACATACTACACAACTTTTAGTAGTAAGTAAACAAAAAAAGACCCCTAATTAGTCAGCAGTAACATATTGCATCATTTATACACCTATTATTTTGCACATTTTATAAGGGACAAACTGTAAAAAAATGGATTATTAATCCACTTCATCATTTACTTTTAATATTTGCTTATTTTCTGTTTGAACATGTTCTATCTACACTTCTGTTAACATGTAATAATCACTTATTCTTCTCTTCTTTGATATGTTACATTAGCTTTGGTTGATACCAAAAATTTGGGTATCATTCCGACACCAAGTAATTACAGGATCATACATTGGTCATATTCAAAGTCTTCATGTGTCCAAGGACATATTTCCTGGGTTTATAAATAATATTATACATTTTCAAGAAGGAGAGAAGATTTTGTGATGCTAAAAAATATTGATGTAATCATAGTAGTATCGATTAGAAACGCCGTCATGCCTGTTAAAAAAAAACAGGTACTTTTCAAAGGCAGTATGGTACCAAATAGGATTCATTAGTGTGGCGGTACGATACTAGTACCGGTATAACGTACAGCCCCTAGTCCAGGGTGCTCTCCACCTCACATCTGTCGAAGCTAACAAAGGAGAGAGCACAATAGTCGCCATCCCGATCAGAGTCTGCAGACATTGATTAAACGTCGTCAAAAAGCATGTTGTTTCAATGTTGTATTTGTGTTGCAGAATATTGGTTGGGAAATGTCCAAAATTCAATGGTCAAATCAACGTCAAAACCCGACATTGATTAAACGTCGTCAAAAAGCATGTTGTTTCAACATTGTATTTGTGTTGTAGAATATTGGTTGGGAAATGTCCAAAATTCAATGGTCAAATCAACGTCAAAACCCGACATTGATTAAACGTCGTCAAAAAGCATGTTTTTTCAACGTTGTATTTGCCTTGTAGAATATTCGTTAGAAAATGACCAAAAATTAATGTTAAATCCACGTCAGAACCCGACATTGATTAAACGTCGTCAAAAGGCATGTTGTTTCAACGTTGTATTTGTGTTGTAGAATATTGGTTGGGAAATGACCGAAATTCAATGGTCAATTCAATGTCAAAACCCGACATTGATTAAACGTTGTCAAAAGGCATGTTGTTTCAACGTTGTATTTGTGTTGTAGAATATTCGTTAGAAAATGACTAAAAATTAATGTTAAATCAACTTCAGAACTTGACATTGATTAAACGTCGTCAAAAAGCAGGTTGTTTCAACGTTGAATTTGTGTTGTAGAATATTGGTTGGAAAATGACCAAAATTCAATGGTCAAATCAACGTCAAAACCCGACATTGATTAAACGTCGTCAAAAAGCATGTTTTTTCAACGTTGTATTTGCCTTGTAGAATTTTCGTTAGGAAATGACCAAAAATTAATGTTAAATCCACGTCAGAACCCGACATTGATTAAACGTCGTCAAAAGGCATGTTGTTTCAACGTTGTATTTGTGTTGTAGAATATTGGTTGGGAAATGACCGAAATTCAATGGTCAATTCAATGTCAAAACCCGACATTGATTAAACGTTGTCAAAAGGCATGTTGTTTCAACGTTGTATTTGTGTTGTAGAATATTCGTTAGAAAATGACTAAAAATTAATGTTAAATCAACTTCAGAACTTGACATTGATTAAACGTCGTCAAAAAGCAGGTTGTTTCAACGTTGAATTTGTGTTGTAGAATATTGGTTGGAAAATGACCAAAATTCAATGGTCAAATCAACGTCAAAACCCGACATTGATTAAACGTCGTCAAAAAGCATGTTTTTTCAACGTTGTATTTGCCTTGTAGAATTTTCGTTAGGAAATGACCAAAAATTAATGTTAAATCCACGTCAGAACCCGACATTGATTAAACGTCGTCAAAAGGCATGTTGTTTCAACATTGTATTTGTGTTGTAGAATATTGGTTGGGAAATGACCGAAATTCAATGGTCAATTCAATGTCAAAACCCGACATTGATTAAACGTTGTCAAAAGGCATGTTGTTTCAACGTTGTATTTGTGTTGTAGAATATTCGTTAGAAAATGACTAAAAATTAATGTTAAATCAACTTCAGAACCTGACATTGATTAAACGTCGTCAAAAAGCAGGTTGTTTCAACGTAGTATTTGTGTTGTAGAATATTGGTTGGGAAATGACCAAAATTCAATGGTTAAATCAACGTCAAAACCCGACATTGATTAAACGTCGTCAAAAGGCATGTTGTTTCAACGTTGTATTTGCGTTGTAGAATATTAGTTAGAAAATGACCAAAAACTAATATTAAATCAACTTCAGAACCTGACATTGATTAAACGTTGTCAAAAAGCATGTTGTTTCAATGTTGTATTTGTGTTGTAGAATATTGGTTGGAAAATGACCAAAATTCAATGGTCAAATCAACGTCAAAACCCGACATTGATTAAACGTCGTCAAAAGGCATGTTGTTTCAACATTGTATTTGCGTTGTAGAATATTTGTTAGAAAATTACCAAAAATTAATGTTAAATCAACTTCAGAACCTGACATTGATTAAACCTCATCAAAAAACATGTTGTTTCAACGAGGTAGTTGTGTTGTAGAATATTGGTTTGAAAATGACCAAAATTCAAAGTTAAATCAACGTCATAACCCAACCTTGATTACACGTTGTCAAAAAACATGTTGTTTCAACGTTGTATTTGTGTTGTAGAATATTGGTTGGGAAATGAACAAAATTCAATGGTCAAATCAACGTCAAAACCCGACATTGATTAAACGTCATCAAAAAGCATGTTTTTTCAACGTTGTATTTGCGTTGTAGAATATTAGTTAGAAAATGACCAAAAACTAATATTAAATCAACTTCAGAACCTGACATTGATTAGATAGATAAATAGATAGATAGATAGATAGATAGATAGTACTTTATTTATTCCGTCAGGAGAGTTCCTTCAGGAAAATTACAATTTTCAGCACAATCCCATTCAAGATCAGACAAACATTACAGGGAGACAGAACAGGATCGCTGACGGGTCTGCCGGCTTCCAGCGCCCCTTACAAAAAAGATGACATACAGGTAAACAAGGGGGGGTGGGGAGAAAAAAATAGAAGATTAAAATAAAATTAAAAAATCGGCCTCCCACTTCCAAAGACATGCACCTGGGGATAGGTTGATTGGCAACACTAAATTGGCCCTAGTGTGTGAATGTGAGTGTGAATGTGAGTGTGAATGTTGTCTGTCTATCTGTGTTGGCCCTGCGATGAGGTGGCGACTTGTCCAGGGTGTACCCCGCCTTCCGCCCGATTGTAGCTGAGATAGGCGCCAGCGCCCCCCGCGACCCCGAAAGGGAATAAGCGGTAGAAAATGGATGGATGGATGGGGTCTTAGCCTAGGCCCTGGAGTGGGGGTGCAGACTGAGGCTAAGGGAAGAAAAAAAAACAAAAAAACAAAACAAAACAAAAAAACAACTCATAGCCATAGTACACATCCCTCTTACCTGTGTGTAAGAGGGAAACATCAAACATCAAAGAACACAGAGGACATTAAAGACATTAAAGCAGCAGATACAACCAGACACTTCTACACACAGCTATGAATAAAAAGTAAAAGAAACATATCCACTGTGGTGGCCTCTGCGGTGTTCCACGCCATCGTCTGCTGGGGTGGAGGGAGCATGGTCAGAGACAGGAGCAGACCCAACAAGGCAACCAAGACAGCCGACTCCACTCTCGGCCAGTGTCCAGTCCGCATGGATGAGCGAGGATACGTCCAAGGTGACTGAGGTGTCCGACACCTGCTCACCCAGTCAAGACACCGCGAAGCCTCTCCGTCCCAGTGCTCAGTGCTAGCTCCACAGTCCTGTCCCCTCATCCGCATCTCCTCCAGTACATCCAAACAGACTCTGGTGTAGCAGAGACCCTGCAGCTGGTCTCCACGGCCAAAAGGCTCCCGGGAGGCGGATCCAGAAGTCCACAAAAAAAGCACCACAGAGGTCACGAAAGTGCCACCCCTTGTCACACAGTCCCAAAGGGACCAATAGGCAAAAAAATATAATAACACATGAAAACAAGAGGGAAACACAAAAGGATGACACAAGAGCACAGAGCTCCTGCCTACAGCAGCCACTACAGCAGCGCCATCTTGGAAAAAAAAAAAAAAAAAAACGTTGTCAAAAAGCATGATTTTCAATGTTGTATTTGTGTTGTAGAATATTGGTTGGAAAATGACAAAAAATCAATGTTAAATCAACTTCAGAACCTGTCATTGATTAAACGTTGCCAAAAAGCATGTTGTTTCAACATTGTATTTGTGTCGTAGAATATTGGTTGGGAAATGACCAATGTTTGATGGTCAATTCAACGTCAGAACTCGACATTGATTAAATGTCGTCAAAAAGCATGTTGTTGCAACGTTTTATTTGTGTTGTGGTGTATTGGTTGGGAAATGATCAAAATTCACTGTTAAATCAATGTCAGCACCCGACATTGATTAAACGTCATCAAAAAGCATGTTGTTTCAACGTTGTATTTGTGTTGTAGAATATAGGTTGGGAAATGATCAAAATTCACTGTTAAATCAACGTCAAAACCCGACATTGATTAAACGTCGTCAAAAAGCATGTTGTTTCAACGTTGTATTTGTGTTATAGAATATTGGTTGGGAAATGACCAAAATTCAATGGTCAAATCAACGTCAAAACCCGACATTGATTAAACGTCGTCAAAAGGCATGTTGTTTCAACGTTGTATTTGCGTTGTAGAATATTCGTTAGAAAATGACCAAAATTCAATGTTAAATAGACTTCAGAACCTGACTTTGATTGAACGTCGTCAAAAGGCATGTTGTTTCAACGTTGTATTTGCGTTGTAGAATATTCGTTAGAAAATGACCAAAATTCAATGTTAAATAGACTTCAGAACCTGACTTTGATTGAACCTTGCCATAAAGCATGTTGTTTCAACGCTGTATTTGTGTTGTTGAATATTGGTTGGGAAATGACCAATGTTTGATGGTCGATTCCACGTCAGAACCCGACATTGATTAAACGTCGTCAAAAGGCATGTTGTTTCAACGGTGTATTTGAGTTGTAGAATATTCGTTAGAAAATGACCAAAAATTAATGTTAAATCAACTTCAGAACCTGACATTGAATAAACGTCATCAAAAAGCATGTTGTTTCAACGTTGTATTTGTGTTGTAGAATATAGGTTGGGAAATGACCAAAATTCAATGTTAAATCAACTTCAGAACCTGTCATTGGTTAAACGTCGTCAAACAGCATGTTGTTTCAACGTTGTATTTGTGTTGTAGAATATTTGTTAGAAAATGACCAAAATTCAATGTTGAATCAACTTCAGAACCTGTCATTGATTAAACGTTGCCAAAAAGCTTGTTGTTTCAACGTTGTATTAGTGTTGTAGAATATAGGTTGGGAAATGATCAAAATTCACTGTTAAATCAACGTCAAAACCCGACATTGATTAAACGTTGTCAAAAAGCATGTTGTTTCAACGTTGTATTTGTGTTGTAGAATATTGGTTGGGAAATGACCAAAATTCAATGGTCAAATCAACGTCAAAACCCGACATTGATTAAACGTCGTCAAAAGGCATGTTGTTTCAAAGTTGTATTTGCGTTGTAGAATATTCGTTAGAAAATGACCAAAATTCAATGTTAAATCAACTTCAGAACCTGACTTTGATGGAACGTTGCCATAAAGCATGTTGTTTCAACGCTGTATTTGTGTTGTAGAATATTGGTTGGGAAATGACCAATGTTTGATGGTCGATTCCACGTCAGAACCCGACATTGATTAAACGTCGTCAAAAGGCATGTTGTTTCAAAGTTGTATTTGCGTTGTAGAATATTCGTTAGAAAATGACCAAAATTCAATGTTAAATCAACTTCAGAACCTGACTTTGATTGAACGTTGCCATAAAGCATGTTGTTTCAACGCTGTATTTGTGTTGTAGAATATTGGTTGGGAAATGACCAATGTTTGATGGTCGATTCCACGTCAGAACCCGACATTGATTAAACGTCGTCAAAAGGCATGTTGTTTCAACGTTGTATTTGCGTTGTAGAATATTTGTTAGAAAATGACCAAAAATTAATGTTAAATCAACTTCAGAACCTGACATTGAATAAACGTCATCAAAAAGCATGTTGTTTCAACGTTGTATTTGTGTTGTAGAATATTTGTTAGAAAATGACCAAAATTCAATGTTAAATCAACTTCAGAACCTGTCATTGATTAAACGTTGCCAAAAAGCATGTTGTTTCAACGTTGTATTAGTGTTGTAGAATATAGGTTGGGAAATGATCAAAATTCACTGTTAAATCAACGTCAAAACCCGACATTGATTAAACGTCGTCAAAAAGCATGTTGTTTCAACATTGTATTTGTGTTGTAGAATATTGGTTAGGAAATGACCAAAATTCAATGGTCGAATCAACGTCAAAACCCAACATTGATTAAACGTCGTCAAAAGGCATGTTGTTTCAAAGTTGTATTTGCGTTGTAGAATATTCGTTAGAAAATGACCAAAATTCAATGTTAAATCAACTTCAGAACCTGACATTGATTGAACGTTGCCATAAAGCATGTTTTTCAATGCTGTATTTGTGTTGTAGAATATTGGTTGGGAAATGACCAATGTTTGATGGTCGATTCCACGTCAGAACCCGACATTGATTAAACGTCGTCAAAAGGCATGTTGTTTCAACGTTGTATTTGCGTTGTAGAATATTCGTTAGAAAATGACCAAAAATTAATGTTAAATCAACTTCAGAACCTGACATTGAATAAACGTTATCAAAAAGCATGTTGCTGCAACGTTGCATTTGTGTTGTAGAATATAGGTTGGGAAATGACCAAAATTCAATCTTAAATCAACTTCAGAAACTGTCATTGATTAAACGTCGTCAAAAGCATGTTGTTGCAACGTTGTTTTTGTGTTGTAGAATATTGGTTGGGAAAGGACCAAAAATCAATGGTCAAATCAACGTCAGAACCCGACATTCATTAAACGTTGTCAAAAGGCATGTTGTTGCAACGTTGTATTTTTGTTGTAGAATATTGGTTGGGAAATGACCAAAATTCAATGGTCAAATCAACGTCAAAACCCGACATTAAATAGACATCGTCAAAAGGCATGTTGTTTCAACGTTGTATTTGCATTGTAGAATATTCGTTAGAAAATGACCAAAAATTAATGTTAAATCAACTTCAGAACCTGACATTGAATAAACGTCATAAAAAAGCATGTTGTTTCAACGTTGTATTTGTGTTGTAGAATATAGGTTGGGAAATGACCAAAATTCAATGTTAAATCAACTTCAGAACCTGTCATTGATTAAACGTTGCCAAAAAGCATGTTGTTTCAACGTTGTATTTGTGTTGTAGAATATTCGTTAGAAAATGACCAAAATTCAATGTTAAATCAACTTCAGAACCTGTCATTGATTAAACGTTGCCAAAAAGCATGTTGTTTCAACGTTGTATTAGAGTTGTAGAATATAGGTTGGGAAATGATCAAAATTCACTGTTAAATTAACGTCAAAACCCGACATTGATTAAACGTCGTCAAAAAGCATGTTGTTTCAACGTTGTATTTGTGTTGTAGAATATTGGTTGGGAAATGATCAAAATTCACTTTCAAATCAACGTTTGAACCCAACATTGATTAAACGTCGACCATTGAATTTTGGGAAATGACCAAAATTCAATGGTCAAATCAACGTGAAAACCCGACATTAATTAAACATCGTCAAAAGGCATGTTGTTTCAACGTTGTATTTGTGTTGTAGAATATTCGTTAGAAAATGACCAAAAATGTATGTTAAATCAACTTCAGAACCCGACATTGATTAAACGTCGTCAAAAAGCATGTTGTTGCAAAGTTGTATTCGTGTTGAGAGTATTGGTTGGGAAATGACCAAAAATGAATATTAAATCAATTTCAGAACCTGACATTGAATAAACGTCATCAAAAAGCATGTTGTTTCAACGTTGTATTTGCGTTGTAGAATATCCGTTAGAAAATGACCAAAAATGTATGTTAAGTCAACTTCAGAACCTGACATTTATTAAACGTTGTCAAAAAGCATGTTGTTGCAACGTTGTATTTGTGTTGTAGAATATAGGTTGGAAAATTATCAAAATTCACTGTTAAATCAACGTCAGAATCCAACATTGATTAAACGACGTCAAAAGGCATGTTGTTACAACGTTGTATTTGTGTTGTAGAATATTGGTTGGGAAATGACCAAAATTCAAAGGTCAAATCAACGTCAAAACCCGACATTGATTAAACATCGTCAAAAAGCATATTGTTTCAACGTTGTATTTGCGTTGTAGAATATTCGTTAGAAAATGACCAAAAATTAATATTAAATCAACTTCAGAACCCGACATTGATTAAACGTCGTCAAAAAGCATGTTGTTTTAATATTGTATTTGTGTTGTAGAATATTGGTTGGGAAATGACCAAAATTCAATGGTCAAATCAACGTCAAAACCCGACATTGATTAAATGTTGTCAAAAAGCATGTTGTTTCAACGTTGTATTTGTGTTGTAGAATATTGGTTGGGAAATGACCAATGTTCGATGGTCAATTCAACGTCAGAACCCCATCCATCCATCCATTTTCTACCGCTTATTCCATTTTGGGGTCGCGGGGGGCGCTGGCGCCTATCTCAGCTACAATCGGGCGGAAGGCGGGGTACACCCAGGACAAGTCGCCACCTCATCGCAGATCAAAATTCACTGTTAAATCAACATCAGAACCCGACATTGATTAAACGTCGTCAAAAGGCATGTTGTTTCAACATTGTATTTGCGTCGTAGAATATTCGTTAGAAAAAGACCAAAAATTAATGTTAAATCAAATTCAGAAACCGACATTGATTAAACGTCGTCAATAAGCATGTTGTTGCACGTTGTATTTGTGTTGTAGAATATTGGTTGGGAAATGACCAAAAATTAATGTTAAATCAACGTCAGAACCCGACATTGATTAAACGTCGTCAAAAGGCATGTTGTTCATCGTTGTATTTGTGTTGTAGAATATTCGTTAGAAAATGACCAAAAATGTATGTTAAATCAACTTCAGAACCTGACATTGATTAAACGTCATCAAAAAGCATGTTGTTTCAACGTTTTATTTGTGTTGTAGAATATTGGTTGGGAAAGGACCAAAAATCAATGGTCAAATCCACGTCAAAACCCGACATTGATTAAACGTCGTCAAAAGGCATGTTGTTTCAAAGTTGTATTTGCGTTGTAGAATATTCGTTAGAAAATGACCAAAATTCAATGTTAAATCAACTTCAGAACCTGACTTTGATTGAACGTTGCCATAAAGCATGTTGTTTCAACGCTGTATTTGTGTTGTAGAATATTGGTTGGGAAATGACCAATGTTTGATGGTCGATTCCACGTCAGAACCCGACATTGATTAAACGTCGTCAAAAGGCATGTTGTTTCAACGTTGTATTTGCGTTGTAGAATATTCGTTAGAATATGACCAAAAATTAATGTTAAATCAACTTCAGAACCTGACATTGAATAAACGTCATAAAAAAGCATGTTGTTTCAACGTTGTATTTGTGTTGTAGAATATAGGTTGGGAAATGACCAAAATTCAATGTTAAATCAACTTCAGAACCTGTCATTGATTAAACGTCGTCAAAAAGCATGTTGTTTCAACGTTGTATTTGTGTTGTAGAATATTTGTTAGAAAATGACCAAAATTCAATGTTAAATCAACTTCAGAACCTGTCATTGATTAAACGTTGCCAAAAAGCATGTTGTTTCAACGTTGTATTAGAGTTGTAGAATATAGGTTGGGAAATGATCAAAATTCACTGTTAAATTAACGTCAAAACCCGACATTGATTAAACGTCGTCAAAAAGCATGTTGTTTCAACGTTGTATTTGTGTTGTAGAATATTGGTTGGGAAATGACCAAAATTCAATGGTCAAATCAACGTCAAAACCCGACATTGATTAAACGTCGTCAAAAGGCATGTTGTTTCAATGTTGTATTTGCGTTGTAGAATATTTGTTAGAAAATGACCAAAATTCAATGTTAAATCAACTTCAGAACCTGACATTGATTGAACGTTGCCATAAAGCATGTTGTTTCAACGCTGTATTTGTGTTGTAGAATATTGGTTGGGAAATGACCAATGTTTGATGGTCGATTCCACGTCAGAACCCGACATTGATTAAACGTCGTCAAAAGGCATGTTGTTTCAACATTGTATTTGTGTTGTAGAATATTCGTTAGAAAATGACCAAAAATTAATGTTAAATCAACTTCAGAACCTGACATTGAATAAACGTCATCAAAAAGCATGTTGCTGCAACGTTGCATTTGTGTTGTAGAATATAGGTTGGGAAATGACCAAAATTCAATCTTAAATCAACTTCAGAACCTGTCATTGATTAAACGTCGTCAAAAAGCATGTTGTTTCAAGGTTGTATTTGTGTTGTAGAATATTTGTTAGAAAATGACCAAAATTCAATGTTAAATCAACTTCAGAACCGGTCATTCATTAAACGTTGCCAAAAGGCATGTTGTTGCAACGTTGTATTTTTGTTGTAGAATATTGGTTGGGAAATGACCAAAATTCAATGGTCAAATCAACGTCAAAACCCGACATTAAATAAACATCGTCAAAAGGCATGTTGTTTCAACGTTGTATTTGCGTTGTAGAATATTCGTTAGAAAATGACCAAAAATGTATGTTAAATCAACTTCAGAACCCGACATTGATTAAACGTCGTCAAAAAGCATGTTGTTGCAACGTTGTATTCGTGTTGTAGAGTATTGGTTGGGAAATGACCAAAAATGAATGTTAAATCAATTTCAGAACCTGACATTGAATTAACGTCATCAAAAAGCATGTTGTTTCAACGTTGTATTTGCGTTGTAGAATATACGTTATAAAATGACCAAAAATGTATGTTAAGTCAACTTCAGAACCTGACATTTATTAAACGTTGTCAAAAAGCATGTTGTTGCAACGTTGTATTTGTGTTGTAGAATATAGGTTGGAAAATTATCAAAATTCACTGTTAAATCAACGTCAGAATCCAACATTGATTAAACGTCGTCAAAAGGCATGTTGTTACAACGTTGTATTTGTGTTGTAGAATATTGGTTGGGAAATGACCAAAATTCAAAGGTCAAATCAACGTCAAAACCCGACATTGATTAAACATCGTCAAAAAGCATGTTGTTTCAACGTTGTATTTGCGTTGTAGAATATTCGTTAGAAAATGACCAAAAATTAATATTAAATCAACTTCAGAACCCGACATTGATTAAACGTCGTCAAAAAGCATGTTGTTTTAATATTGTATTTGTGTTGTAGAATATTGGTTGGGAAATGACCAAAATTCAATGGTCAAATCAACGTCAAAACCCGACATTGATTAAATGTTGTCAAAAAGCATGTTGTTTCAATGTTGTATTTGTGTTGTAGAATATTGGTTGGGAAATGACCAATGTTCGATGGTCAATTCAACGTCAGAACCCCATCCATCCATCCATTTTCTACCGCTTATTCCATTTTAGAGTCGCGGGGGGCGCTGGCGCCTATCTCAGCTACAATCGGGCGGAAGGCGGGGTACACCCTGGACAAGTCGCCACCTCATCGCAGATCAAAATTCACTGTTAAATCAACGTCAGAACCCGACATTGATTAAACGTCGTCAAAAGGCATGTTGTTTCAACGTTGTATTTGCGTCGTAGAATATTCGTTAGAAAAAGACCAAAAATTAATGTTAAATCAAATTCAGAAACTGACATTGATTAAACGTCGTCAATAAGCATGTTGTTGCACGTTGTATTTGTGTTGTAAAATATTGGTTGGGAAATGACCAAAAATTAATGTTAAATCAACGTCAGAACCCGACATTGATTAAACGTCGTCAAAAGGCATGTTGTTCAACGTTGTATTTGCGTTGTAGAATATTCGATAGAAAATGATCAAAAATGAATGTTAAATCAACTTCAGAACCTGACATTGATTAAACGTCATCAAAAAGCCTGTTTTTGCAACGTTGTATTTGTGTTGTAGAATATAGGTTGAGAAATGACCAAAATTCAGTGTTGAATCAACGTCACAACTCGACATTGATTAAACGTCGTCAAAAAGCATGTTGTTGCAACGTTGTATTTTTGTTGTAAAATATAGGTTGGGAAATGATCAAAATTCACTGTTAAATCAACATCACAACCCAACATTGATTAAATGTCGTCAAAAAGCATGTTGTTTCAACGTTGTATTTGTGTTTTACAATATTGGTTGGGAAATGACCAAAATTCAATGTTAAATCAACGTCACAACTCAACATCGATTAAACGTCGTCAAAAAGCATGTTGTTTCAACGCCAGGTTTGAGTTGCACAGCGTTGTTGTAAAGTCTTGTGCCTGCCAGGTAATACTTTAATTATTTTATTCGTACATGTTTATTCTATCCTTTGTTAATTTTTCTAATCATATCTGTTTACTGTAAAGTGTCCTTGTTTTTTTTTTTAAGTCGCTTATAAGTTTAATGTGCTATATTATATCATATTAAAATATTAATTTCTGAAACAGAAAAAGTATATTTTCGTCAGCTTGTCATCCGCAATAAAAGCAGCAAAAAGACATAAACAAGCGTCTTTAAGTTGCGTTTCCCCTGAATTGGATACGCCCTCTGCGCATGTGCCGGAGTTCATCCTTGTGTCCATTGGCCAGCTTCCACGTCGGTCACAGTCCTCAGCCAATCACAGGGTCGTCCCCGCCCCCCCAAAAGGTGGTTATTGTTATGACGTAGTTGGCTGGAATATAAACAGTTGGAGTCCCGTTTCGCGGTCATTCAAGACGCTGATGCTGTCACGTCCACGAGACTCAAAGAGACACAACTCAGGTAGGAAGTGTAGATAATATGGACAGAATAGAAATAAGCGGGTAATTATATGAATATGTGAGTATTTGTACTTCACAGACTTAGGGAAGAAGACGTCATGGACGACTGTGGCAGGGCGTGCAAATATGTCCTCTTCATCTTCAACTTAATCTTCGCGGTAACACTTTGCAAGTCTTTCTAGTGATGATGTAATGTGTCAGCAGTGCCTCTTTTGATGCCTATCTGAAGTGAAAGTTAAAACTAAATCAATAGGAGTGGCCCCAGTTTGAATGTTGGGTTGGTTTCGTTTCTGTAGAACAGAACGCAATACTTTTTTTTTTTTTTTTTACTGTATTGTAATGACAACATTACGATACAGTAGTGTAGTAGACCTAAGAATTCATTACCACCATAATGACAACATTACAATACAGTAGTGTAGTAGACCTAAGAATTCATTAAGTACCACCATAATGACATTAAAATACAGAAGTGTAGTAGACCTAAGTATTCATTCAGTACCATCGTTATGACATTAAAATACAGTAGTGTAGTAGACCTAAGTATTCATCAAGTACTACAATAATGACAACATTAAAATAGAGTAGTGTGGTAGACCTAAGTATTCATCAAGTACCACCGTGATGACAACATTAAAATACAGTAGTGTAGTAGACCTAAGAATTCATTAAGTACCACCATAATGACATTAAAATACATAAGTGTAGTAGACCTAAGTATTCATTCAGTACCATCGTTATGACATTAAAATACAGTAGTGTAGTAGACCTAAGTATTCATCAAGTACTACAATAATGACAACATTAAAATAGAGTAGTGTGGTAGACCTAAGTATTCACCAAGTACCACCGTGATGACAACATTAAAATACAGTAGTGTAGTAGACCTAAGTATTCATCAAGTAGCACCATAATCACAACATTAAAATAAGTACTGTGGTAGACCTAAGTATTCATCAAGTACCACCATAATCACAACATTAAAATACAGTACTGTGGTGGACCTAAGTATTCATTAAGTACCACCATAATGACAATAAAATACAGTACTGTAGTAGACCTAAGTATTCATTAAGTACCACCACAATGACATTAAAATACATTAGTGTAGTAGACCTAAGTATTCATTAATGACCAACATTGAAATACAGTAGTGTAGTAGACCTAAGTATTCATTAAGTACCACCATAGTAATATTAAAATACAGTAGTGTAGTAGACCTAAGTATTCCTGAAGTACCACCACAATGACATTAAAATACAGTAGTGTAGTAGGCCTAAGTATCCATTAAGTACCACCATGATGACCAACATTAAAATACAGTAGTGTTGTAGCCATAGGTATTCATTAAGTAACACCATAATGACTTCATTACAATACAGTAGTGTAGTAGACTTAAGAATTCATTAAGTACCACCATAATGACATTAAAATACAGAAGTTTAGTAGACCTAAGTATTCATTCAGTACCATCGTAATGACATTAAAATACAGCAGTGTATTACACCAAAGTATGCATCAAGAACTACCATAATGACAACATTAAAATAGAGTAGTGTGGTAGACATAAGTATTCATCAAGTACCACCATAATGACAACATTAAAATACAGTAGTGTGGTAGACACAAGTATTCATCAAGTACCACCATAATGACAACAGTAAAATACAGTAGTGTACTCAACCTAAGTATTCATTAAGTGCCACCATAATGAAAACATTAAAATACAGTAGTGTAGTAGACCCAAGTATTCATTAAGTACCACCATAATGACAACATTAAAATACAGTAGTGTAGTAGACCCAAGTATTCATTAAGTACCACCATAATGACAACATTGAAATACAGTAGTGTATTCGACCTAAGTATTCATCAAGTACTACAATAATGACAACATTAAAATACAGTAGTGTAGTAGCCCTAAGTATTCATCAAGTACCACCGTAATGACAACATTAAAATACTGTAGTGTGGTAGACCTAAGTATTCGTCAAGTACCACCATAATGACAACATTAAAATACTGTAGTGTGGTAGACCTAAGTATTCGTCAAGTACCACCATAATGACAACATTAAAATACAGTAGTGTAGTAGACCTAAGTATTCCTGAAGTACCACCATAATAACATTAAAATACCGAAGTGTAGTAGACCTAAGTATTCATTAAGTACCACCATCATGACCAACATTAAAATACAGTAGTGTAGTAGATCTAAATATTCATCAAGTACCACCAATATGACAACATTAAAATACAGTAGTGTATTAGACCTAAGAATTCATTAAGTACCACCATAATGACATTAAAATACAGAAGTGTAGTAGACCTAAGTATTCATTAAGTACCACCATAATGACAACATTAAAATACAGTAGTGTAGTAGACCCAAGTATTCATTAAGTACCACCATAATGACAACATTGAAATATAGTAGTGTATTCGACCTAAGTATTCATAAAGTACCACCGTAAGACAACATTAAAATACAGTAGTGTAGTAGCCCTAAGTATTCATCAAGTACCACCGTAATGACAACATTAAAATACAGTAGCGTAGTAGACCTAAGTATTCATGAAGTACCACCATAATGACAACATTAAAATACTGTAGTGTGGTAGACCTAAGTATTCATCAAGTACCACCATAATGACAACATTAAAATACAGCACTGTAGTAGACCTAAGTATTCATTAAGTACCACTATGATAACATTAAAATACCGAAGTGTAGTAGACCTAAGTATTCATTAAGTACCACCATCATGACCAACATTAAAATACAGTAGTGTAGTTGATCTAAACATTCATCAAGTACCACCATAATGACAACATTAAAATACAGTAGTATATTAGACCTAAGAATTCATTAAGTACCACCATAATGACATTAAAATACAGTAGTGTATTAGACTTAAGAATTCATTCAGTACCATCGTAATGACATTAAAATACAGTAGTGTAGTAGACCTAAGTATTCATCAAGTACCACTGTAATGACAACATTAAAATACAGTAGTTTAGTACACCTAAGTATTCATTAAGTACCTCCATAATGACAACATTAAAATACAGTAGTGTAGTAAACCTAAGTATTCATCAAGTACCACCATAATGACAACATTAAAATACAGTAGTGTATTAGACCTAAGAATTCATTAAGTACCACCATAATGACATTAAAATACAGTAGTGTAGTAGACCTAAATATTCATCAAGTACCACTGTAATGACAACATTAAAATACAGTAGTTTAGTACACCTAAGTATTCATTAAGTACCACCGTAATGACAACACTAAAATACAGTACTATAGTAGACCTAAGTATTCATTAAGTACCACCGTAATGACAACACTAAAATACAGTACTGTAGTAGACCTAAGTATTCATTAAGTACCAGCATAAGGACAACACTAAAATACAGTACTGTAGTAGACCTAAGTATTCATTAAGTACCAGCATAATGCCTGTCAATAAACTACAGTAGCGTAGTAAGCCTAAGCATTCACTAAACAAGGAAGATGTTTTTTTAACAAGTATATTTTGGCCAGTGTAACATTACACACAGTTCGAACAGTAACAGTGTGTTTAAATTTAAGAAAATAAATAAAAACACTGTACTTTTTATAAAGTGGTTCTTTGACTTGCCAATAGATAGAGCTACAGTTTGAGAATCACTGCTCTGAAATCAGAAGTTTTCAACAGGGGGTTTTGTGACTCTTAGGGGTCTGCAGAAGTACTGCATCAGTGACTTTTTTCCTTTTCACAACCCCGAAAGGGACAACTTTCAGAGAGACTTTTAGCCGCAAGTGGTGCTGAGAGGTCACGCGTACACGTCATCATTCTGCCACGTTTTCAACAAGAAACTCCGCGGGAAATTTTTAAATTGTAATTTAGTCAACTAAAAAGGCCGTATTGGCTTGTGTTGCAATGTTAATATTTCATCATTGATTTATAAACTATCAGACTGCGTGGTCGGTAGTAGTGGGTTTCAGTAGGCCTTTAAAGGGGAACTGCAATTTTAAATTTAATTTCAATGTCAAATCAACGTAACAACCTGACATTGAATAAATGTTGTCAAAAAGCATGTTGTTTCAAGCTTTTGTGTTGTACAATATTGGTTGGGAAATGACAAATTGAATGTGAAATCAACATCACCACTGACATTGAATAAATGTCAAAAAGCTTGTTGTTTCAACATATTTGTGTTGTAGAATATTGGTTGGAAAATGACCAAAATTCAATGGTCAAATCAACGTCAGAATCCAACATTGATTAAACGTCGTCAAAAAGCATGTTGTTTCAACGTTGTATTTGTGTTGTGGAATATTGGTTGGGAGACGACTAAAATTCAATGGTCAACGTCAGAATCCAACATTGATTAAACGTCGTTAAAAAGCATGTTGTTTCAACATATTTGTGTTGTAGACACAAATATGTTGAAATGACCACATATCTTTGTCAAATCAAGGTCACAACCTAACATTGATTAAACATTGTCAAAAAGCATGTTTCAACATATTTGTGTTGTAGAATATTGGTTGGAAAATGAACAAAATTCAATGGTCAAATCCACGTCAGAATCCCACATTGATTAAACGTCGTCAAAAAGCATGTTGTTTCAACGTTGTATTTGTGTTGTAGAATATTGGTTGGGAAATGACCACATTTCATTGTCAAATCAAGGTCACAATCTAACATTGATTAATAGTTGTCAAAAAGCATGTTGTTTCAACACATTTGTGTTGTAGTATATTGGTTGGAAAATGACCAAAATTCAATGTTAAATCAACGTAGAATCCAACATTGATTAAACGTCGTCAAACAGCATGTTGTTTTTAACGTTGTATTTATGTTGTAGAATATTGGTTAGGATATGACCAAAATTCAATGGTCAAATCCACGTCAGAATCCAACGTCGTCAAAAAGCATGTTGTTTCAACACATTTGTGTTGTAGAATATTGGTTGGAAAATTACCAAAATTCAATGGTCAAATCAACGTCAGACTCCAACATTGATCACATTTCGTCAAAAAGCATGTTGTTTCAACGTTGTATTTGTGTTGTAGAATATTGGTTGGGAAATGACAACATTTCATTGTCAGATCAAGGTCACAACCGAACATTGATTATCAGTTGTCAAAAAGCATGTTGTTTCAACATATTTGTGTTGTAGAATATTGGTTGGAAAATGACCAAAATTCAATGGACAAATTAACATCAGAATCCAACATTGATTAAACGACGTCAAACAGCATGTTGTTTTTAACGTTGTATTTATGTTGTAGAATATCGGTTAGAAAATGACTAAATTTCAATGGTCAAATCCACGTCAGAATCCAACATTGATTAAACGTCGTCAAAAAGCATGTTGTTTCAACATATTTGTGTTGTAGAATATTGGTTAGAAAATGACCAAAATTCCAATGGTCAAATCAACGTCAGAATCCAACGTTGATTACATTTCGTCAAAAAGCATGTTGTTTCAATGTTGTATTTGTGTTGCAGAATATTGGTTGGAAAATGACCAAATTTCAATGGTCAAATCCATGTTAGAATCCCACATTGATTAAACGTCGTCAAAAAGCATGTTGTTTCAACGTTGTATTTGTGTTGTAGAATATTGGTTGGGAAATGACCACATTTCATTGTCAAATCAAGTTCACAACCTAACATTGATTAATAGTTGTCAAAAAGCATGTTGTTTCAACATATTTGTGTTGTAGAATATTGGTTAGAAAATGACCAAAATTCAATGGTCAAATCCACGTCATAATCCTACATTGATTAAACGTCGTCAAAAAGCATGTTGTTTCAACATATTTGTGTTGTAGAATATTGGTTGGAAAATGACCAAAATTCAATGGTCAAATCCACGTCAGAATCCCACATTGATTAAACGTCGTCAAAAAGCATGTTGTTTCAACGTTGTATTTGTGTTGTAGAATATTGGTTGGGAAATGACCACATTTCATTGTCAAATCAAGGTCACAATCTAACATTGATTAATAGTTGTCAAAAAGCATGTTGTTTCAACATATTTGTGTTGTGGAATATTGGTTGGAAAATGACCAAAATTCAATGTTAAATCAACGTAGAATCCAACATTGATTAAACGTCGTCAAACAGCATGTTGTTTTTAACGTTCTATTTATGGTGTAGAATATTGGTTAGAAAATGGCCAAAATTCAATGGTCAAATCCACGTCAGAATCTAACATTGATTAATAGTTGTCAAAAAGCATGTTGTTTCAACACATTTGTGTTGTAGTATATTGGTTGGAAAATGACCAAAATTCAATGTTAAATCAACGTAGAATCCAACATTGATTAAACGTCGTCAAACAGCATGTTGTTTTTAACGTTGTATTTATGTTGTAGAATATTGGTTAGGATATGACCAAAATTCAATGGTCAAATCCACGTCAGAATCCAACATTGATTAAACGTCGTCAAAAAGCATGTTGTTTCAACACATTTGTGTTGTAGTATATTGGTTGGAAAATGACCAAAATTCAATGTTAAATCAACATCAGAATCCAACATTGATTAAACGTCGTCAAACAGCATGTTGCTTTTAACGTTGTATTTATGTTGTAGAATATTGGTTAGGATATGACCAAAATTCAATGGTCAAATCCACGTCAGAATCCAACGTCGTCAAAAAGCATGTTGTTTCAACACATTTGTGTTGTAGAATATTGGTTGGAAAATTACCAAAATTCAATGGTCAAATCAACGTCAGACTCCAACATTGATTACATTTCGTCAAAAAGCATGTTGTTTCAACGTTGTATTTGTGTTGTAGAATATTGGTTGGGAAATGACAACATTTCATTGTCAGATCAAGGTCACAACCGAACATTGATTATCGGTTGTCAAAAAGCATGTTGTTTCAAAATATTTGTGTTGTAGAATATTGGTTGGAAAATGACCAAAATTCAATGGACAAATTAACATCAGAATCCAACATTGATTAAACGGCGTCAAACAGCATGTTGTTTTTAACGTTGTATTTATGTTGTAGAATATCGGTTAGAAAATGACTAAATTTCAATGGTCAAATCCACGTCAGAATCCAACATTGATTAAACGTCGTCAAAAAGCATGTTGTTTCAACATATTTGTGTTGTAGAATATTGGTTAGAAAATGACCAAAATTCCAATGGTCAAATCAACATCAGAATCCAACGTTGATTACATTTCGTCAAAAAGCATGTTGTTTCAACGTTGTATTTGTGTTGTAGAATATTGGTTGGAAAATGACCAAAATTCAATGGTCAAATCAAGGTCACAACCAGACTTTGATTAAACGTTGTCAAAAAGCATGTTGTTTCAATGTTGTATTTGTGTTGCAGAATATTGGTTGGAAAATGACCAAATTTCAATGGTCAAATCCATGTTAGAATCCCACATTGATTAAACGTCGTCAAAAAGCATGTTGTTTCAACGTTGTATTTGTGTTGTAGAATATTGGTTGGGAAATGACCACATTTCATTGTCAAATCAAGGTCACAACCTAACATTGATTAATAGTTGTCAAAAAGCATGTTGTTTCAACATATTTGTGTTGTAGAATATTGGTTTGAAAATGACCAAAATTCAATGGACAAATCAACGTAGAATCCAACATTGATTAAACGTCGTCAAACAGCATGTTGTTTTTAACGTTGTATTTATGTTGTAGAATATCGGTTAGAAAATGACAAAAATTCAATGGTCAAATCCACGTCAGAATCCAACATTGATTAAACGTTGTCAAAAAGCATGTTGTTTCAACATATTTGTGTTGTGGAATATTGGTTGGAAAATGACCAAAATTCAATGGTCAAATCAACGTCGGAATCCAACGTTGATTACATTTCGTCAAAAAGCATGTTGTTTCAACCTTGTATTTGTGTTGTAGAATATTGGTTGGAAAATGACCAAAATTCAATGGACAAATCAACGTAGAATCCAACATTGATTAAACGTCGTCAAAAAGCATGTTGTTTCAACGTTGTATTTGTGTTGTACAATGTTGGTGGCAAGACCAAAATTCAATGGTGAAATCAACATCAGAATCCAACATTGATTAAAATTCGTCAAAAAGCATGTTGTTTCAATGTTGTATTTGTGTTGTAGAATATTGGTTGTAAAATGACCAAAATTCAATGGTCAAATCAACGTCAGAATCCAACATTGATTAAAATTCGTCAAAAAGCATGTTGTTTCAACGTTGTATTTGTGTTGTAGAATATTGGTTTGAAAATGACCACATATCTTTGTCAAATCAAGGTCAGAACCTAACATTGATTAAACATCGTCAAAAAGCATGTTGTTTCAACATATTTGTGTTGTAGAATATTGGTTGGAAAATGACCAAAATTCAATGGACAAATCAACGTAGAATCCAACATTGATTAAACGTCGTCAAAAAGCATGTTGTTTCAACGTTGTATTTGTGTTGTACAATGTTGGTGGCAAGACCAAAATTCAATGGTGAAATAAACATCAGAATCCAACATTGATTAAAATTCGTCAAAAAGCATGTTGTTTCAACGTTGTATTTGTGTTGTACAATATTGGTTTGAAAATGACCACATATCTTTGTCAAATCAAGGTCAGAACCTAACATTGATTAAACATCGTCAAAAAGCATGTTGTTTCAACATATTTGTGTTGTAGAATATTGGTTGGAAAATGATCAAAATTCAATGGTCAAATCAACATCAGAATCCAACATTGATTACATTTCGTCAAAAAGCATGTTTAAAAGTTGTATTTGTGTTGTAGAATATTGGTTGCAAAATGACCAAATTTCAATGGTCAAACCAAGGTCAGAACCCAACATTGATTAAACGTCGTCAAAAAGCATGTTGTTTAAACGTTGCATTTGTGTTGTACAAACCCCGTTTCCATATGAATACAGAATACAATGATTTGCAAATTCTTTTCAACCCATATTCAGTTGAATGCACTACAAAGACAACATATTTGATGTTCAAACTCATAAACTTTTTTTTTTTTTTGCAAATAATAATTAACTTAGAATTTCATGGCTGCAGCATGTGCCAAAGTAGTTGGGAAAGGACATGTTCACCACTGTGTTACATCACATTTTCTTTTAACAACACTCAATAAATGTTTGGGAACTGAGGAAACTAATTGTTGAATCTTTGAAAGTAGAATTCTTTACCATTCTTGCTTGATGTACAGCCTAAGTTGTTCAACAGTCCGGGGTCTCCGCTGTCGTATTTTACGCTTCATAATGCGCCACACATTTTCGATGGGAGACATGTCTGGACTGCAGGCGGGCCAGGAAAGTACCTGCACTCTTTTACTACGAAGCCAGGCTGTTGTAACACGTGGCTTGGCATTGTTTTGCTGAAATAAGCAGGGGCGTCCATGATAACGTTGCTTGGATGACAACATATGTTGCTCCAAAACCTGTATGGACCATTCAGCATTAAAGGTGCCTTCACAGATGTGTAAGTTACCCATGCCTTGGGCACCAATACACCCCCATACCATCACACATGCTGGCTTTTGAACTTTGCGCTTATAACAATCCGGGTGGTTATTTTCCCCTTTGTTCCGGAGGACACCACGTCCACAGTTTCCAAATATAATTTGAAATGTGGACAGAACACTTTTCCACTTTGCATCAGTCCATCTTAGATGAGCTCTGGCCCACCTTGCACTTACAGATGTAGCGACCAACTGTAGTTACTGACAGTGGTTTTCTGAAGTGTTCCTGAGCCCATGTGGTGATATCCTTTACACACTGATGTCGGTTTTTGATGCAGTACCGCCTGAGGGATCAAAGGTCCGTAATATCATCGCTTACATGCAGTGATTTCTCCAGATTCTCTGAACCTTTTGATAGCTCGTTGAGAAATGTTGTTCTAAAACTTTTCGACAATTTGCTTACAAAGGGGGGACCCTCGCCCCATTTTTGTTTGTGTATTAGTTAGCATTTTATGGAAGCTGCTTTTATACCCAATCATGGCACCCACCTGTTCCCAATTAGCCTGCACACCTGTGGGATGTTCCAAATAAGGGTTTGATGAGCATTCCTCAACTTTATCAGTATTTATTGCCACCTTTCCTAACTTCTTTGTCACGTGTTGCTGGCGTCAAATTCTGAAGTTAATGATTATTTGAAAAAAAAAAAAAAAGTTTATCAATTTGAACATCAAAAATGTTGTCTTTGTAGCATATTCAACTGAAAATGGGTTGAAAATTATTTGCAAATCCTTGTATTCTGTTTATATTTACCTCTAACACAATTTCCCAACTTATATGGAAACGGGGTTTGTAGAATATTGGTCCCAAGACCAAAATTCAATGGTCAAATAATTTTGGCCTTTCTGCGGCCTGCAGAGGATCTGAATGGATTGTTTTAAAACATTTTAAATCAATGTGTTTAAAAAAATAATCTTGAATTAAAATGTGAAATAAAGTGTGAAATAAAATCAATGTTAATTAAGTATTTTAAATAACAATTGTACATTAATTTAATTAATGGCATATCTTGTTTTTATTCCATTGTCAGCTCCTGGGCTTCGCCTTCTTGGGTCTGGGTCTGTGGTTGCGATGTAGTCCCAACACCAGAGCCATCTTTGAAATAAGCTCTTTCAACTCCAGCTATTTTGTCATTGGTGAGTTTGCTTTTTTATTCACTGCATTTGTTTACATGACTGACATTGTAGTGTTTCATGTGTTGGTGTGAAGACTGATGTTGTCGTGTTTCATGTGTTGGCGTGAAGACTGACATTGTAGTGTTTCATGTGTCGGCGTGAATACTGACATTGTAGTGTTTCATGTGTTGGTGTGAAGACTGATGTTGTAGTGTTTCATGTGTTGGTGTGAAAACTGACATTGTAGTGTTTCATGTGTTGGTGTGAAGACTGACATTGTAGTGTTTCATGTGTTAGTGTGAAGATTGACATTGTAGTCTTTCATGTGTTGGTGTGAAGACTGATGTTGTAGTGTTTCATGTGTTGGTGTGAAGACTGACGTAGTGTTTCATGTGTTGGTGTGAAGACTGACATTGTAGTGTTTCATGTGTTGGTGTGAAGACTGACATTGTAGTTTTTCATGTGCTGGTGTGAAGACTGACATTGTAGTGTTTCATGTGTTGGTGTGAAGACTGATGTTGTAGTGTTTCATGTGTTGGTGTGAAGATTGACATTGTAGTCTTTCATGTGTCGGCGTGAAGACTGATGTTGTAGTGTTTCATGTGTTAGTGTGAAGATTGACATTGTAGTCTTTCATGTGTTGGTGTGAAGACTGATGTTGTAGTGTTTCATGTGTTGGTGTGAAGACTGACGTAGTGTTTCATGTGTTGGTGTGAAGACTGACATTGTAGTGTTTCATGTGTTGGTGTGAAGACTGACATTGTAGTGTTTCATGTGCTGGTGTGAAGACTGATGTTGTAGTGTTTCATGTGTTGGTGTGAAGACTGATGTTGTAGTGTTTAATGTGTTGGTGTGAAAGCTGACATTGCAGTGTTTCATGTGTCGGCGTGAATACTGACATTGTAGTGTTTCATGTGTTGGTGTGAAGACTGACATTGTAGTGTTTCATGTGTCGGCGTGAAGACTGATGTTGTAGTGTTTCATGTGTTGGTGTGAAGACTGACATTGTAGTGTTTCATGTGTCGGCGTGAAGACTGACATTGTAGTGTTTCATGTGTTGGTGTGAAGACTGACGTTGTGTTTCATGTGTTTGTGGGAAGTCTGACATTGTAGTGTTTCATGTGTTGGTGTGAAGACTAACTTTGTAGTGTTTCATGTGTTGGTGTGAAGACTGACATTGTAGTGTTTCATGTGTTGGTGTGAAGACTGACATTGTAGTGTTTCATATGTTAGTGTGAAGACTGACATTGTAGTGTGTTGGCGTGAAGACTGACATTGTAGTGTTTCATGTGTTGGTGTGAAGACTGACATTGTAGTGTTTCATGTGTTGGTGTGAAGACTGACATTGTAGTGTTTTATGTGTTGTGTGAAGACTGACATTGTTGTGTTTCATGTGTTGGTGTGGAGACTGACATTGTAGTGTTTCATGTGTTGTGTGAAGACTGACATTGTAGTGTTTCATGAGTTAGTGTGAAGACTGACATTGTAGTGTTTCATGAGTTAGTGTGAAGACTGACATTGTAGTGTTTTATGTGTTGTGTGAAGACTGACATTGTTGTGTTTCATGTGTTGGTGTGGAGACTGACATTGTAGTGTTTCATGTGTTGGTGTCAAGACTGACATTGTAGTGTTTCATGTGCTGGTGTGAAGACTGATGTTGTAGTGTTTCATGTGTTGGTGTGAAGACTGATGTTGTAGTGTTTCATGTGTTGGTGTGAAAACTGACATTGCAGTGTTTCATGTGTCGGCGTGAATACTGACATTGTAGTGTTTTATGTGTTGGTGGGAAGACTGACATTGTAGTGTTTCATGTGTCGGCGTGAAGACTGATGTTGTAGTGTTTCATGTGTTGGTGTGAAGACTGACATTGTAGTGTTTCATGTGTCGGCGTGAAGACTGACATTGTAGTGTTTCATGTGTTGGTGTGAAGACTGACATTGTTGTGTTTCATGTGTTTGTGGGAAGTCTGACATTGTAGTGTTTCATGTGTTGGTGTGAAGACTAACTTTGTAGTGTTTCATGTGTTGGTGTGAAGACTGACATTGTAGTGTTTCATGTGTTGGTGTGAAGACTGACATTGTAGTGTTTCATGTGTTAGTGTGAAGACTGACATTGTAGTGTGTTGGCGTGAAGACTGACATTGTAGTGTTTCATGTGTTGGTGTGAAGACTGACATTGTAGTGTTTCATGTGTTGGTGTGAAGACTGACATTGTAGTGTTTTATGTGTTGTGTGAAGACTGACATTGTTGTGTTTCATGTGTTGGTGTGGAGACTGACATTGTAGTGTTTCATGTGTTGGTGTGAAGACTGAGATTGTAGTGTTTCATGAGTTAGTGTGAAGACCGACATTGTAGTGTCTCATGTGTTGGCGTGAAGACTGACATTGTAGTGTTTCATGTGTTGGTGTCAAGACTGACATTGTAGTGTTTCATGTGTTAGTGTGAAGACTGACATTGTAGTGTTTCATGTGTTGGCGTGAAGACTGACATTGTAGTGTTTCATGTGTTGGTGTGAAGACTGACATTGTAGTGTTTCATGTGTTGGTGTGAAGACTGACTTTGTAGTGTTTCATGTGTTGGTGTGAAGACTGACATTGTAGTGTTTCATGTGTTGGTGTGAAGACTGACATTGTAGTGTTTCATGTGTTGGTGTGAAGACTGACATTGTAGTGTTTCATGTGTTGGTGTGAAGACTGACATTGTAGTGTTTCATGTGTTGTGTGAAGACTGACATTGTAGTGTTTAATGTGTTGGTGTGAAGACTGACATTGTAGTGTTTCATGTGTTGGTGTGAAGACTGACATTGTAGTGTTTCATGTGTTTGTGTGAAGTCTGACATTGTAGTGTTTCATGTGTTGGTGTGAAGACTGACTTTGTAGTGTTTCATCTGTTGGTGTGAAGACTGACATTGTAGTGTTTCATGTGTTGGTGTGAAGACTGACATTGTAGTGTTTCATGTGTTGGCGTGAAGACTGACATTGTAGTGTTTCATGTGTTGGTGTGAAGACTGACATTGTAGTGTTTCATGTGTTGGCGTGAAGACTGACATTGTAGTGTTTCATGTGTTGGTGTGAAGACTGACTTTGTAGTGTTTCATCTGTTGGTGTGAAGACTGACATTGTAGTGTTTCATGTGTTGGCGTGAAGACTGACATTGTATTGTTTCATGTGTTGGTGTGAAGACTGACTTTGTAGTGTTTCATGTGTTGGTGTGAAGACTGATGTTGTAGTGTTTCATGTGTTGGTGTGAAGACTGACATTGTAGTGTTTCATGTGTTGGCGTGAAGACTGACATTGTAGTGTTTCATGTGTTGGTGTGAAGACTGACTTTGTAGTGTTTCATCTGTTGGTGTGAAGACTGACATTGTAGTGTTTCATGTGTTGGCGTGAAGACTGACATTGTAGTGTTTCATGTGTTGGTGTGAAGACTGACATTGTAGTGTTTCATGTGCTGGTGTGAAGACTGCCATTGTAGTGTTTCATGTGTTGGTGTGAAGACTGACATTCTAGTGTTTCATGTGTTGGTGTGAAGACTGACATTGTAGTGTTTCATGTGTTGGTGTGAAGACTGACATTGTAGTGTTTCATGTGTTGGCGTGAAGACTGACATTGTAGTGTTTCATGTGTTGGTGTGAAGACTGACATTGTAGTGTTTCATGTGTTGGTATGAAGACTGACTTTGTAGTGTTTCATCTGTTGGTGTGAAGACTGACATTGTAGTGTTTCATGTGTTGGCGTGAAGACTGACATTGTAGTGTTTCATGTGTTGGTGTGAAGACTGACATTGTAGTGTTTCATGTGCTGGTGTGAAGACTGACATTGTAGTGTTTCATGTGTTGGTGTGAAGACTGACATTGTAGTGTTTCATGTGTTGGTGTGAAGACTGACATTGTAGTGTTTCATGTGTTGTGTGAAGACTGACATTGTATTGTTTCATGTGTTGGTGTGAAGACTGACATTGTAGTGTTTCATGTGTTGGTGTGAAGACTGACATTGTAGTGTTTCATGTGTTGGTGTGAAGACTGACATTGTAGTGTTTCATGTGTTGTGTGAAGACTGACATTGTAGTGTTTCATGTGTTGGTGTGAAGACTGATGTTGTCGTGTTTCATGTGTTGGCGTGAAGACTGACATTGTAGTGTTTCATGTGTCGGCGTGAATACTGACATTGTAGTGTTTCATGTGTTGGTGTGAAGACTGATGTTGTAGTGTTTCATGTGTTGGTGTGAAAACTGACATTGTAGTGTTTCATGTGTTGGTGTGAAGACTGACATTGTAGTGTTTCATGTGTTAGTGTGAAGATTGACATTGTAGTCTTTCATGTGTTGGTGTGAAGACTGATGTTGTAGTGTTTCATGTGTTGGTGTGAAGACTGACGTAGTGTTTCATGTGTTGGTGTGAAGACTGACATTGTAGTGTTTCATGTGTTGGTGTGAAGACTGACATTGTAGTTTTTCATGTGCTGGTGTGAAGACTGACATTGTAGTGTTTCATGTGTTGGTGTGAAGACTGATGTTGTAGTGTTTCATGTGTTGGTGTGAAGATTGACATTGTAGTCTTTCATGTGTCGGCGTGAAGACTGATGTTGTAGTGTTTCATGTGTTAGTGTGAAGATTGACATTGTAGTCTTTCATGTGTTGGTGTGAAGACTGATGTTGTAGTGTTTCATGTGTTGGTGTGAAGACTGACGTAGTGTTTCATGTGTTGGTGTGAAGACTGACATTGTAGTGTTTCATGTGTTGGTGTGAAGACTGACATTGTAGTGTTTCATGTGCTGGTGTGAAGACTGATGTTGTAGTGTTTCATGTGTTGGTGTGAAGACTGATGTTGTAGTGTTTAATGTGTTGGTGTGAAAGCTGACATTGCAGTGTTTCATGTGTCGGCGTGAATACTGACATTGTAGTGTTTCATGTGTTGGTGTGAAGACTGACATTGTAGTGTTTCATGTGTCGGCGTGAAGACTGATGTTGTAGTGTTTCATGTGTTGGTGTGAAGACTGACATTGTAGTGTTTCATGTGTCGGCGTGAAGACTGACATTGTAGTGTTTCATGTGTTGGTGTGAAGACTGACATTGTTGTGTTTCATGTGTTTGTGGGAAGTCTGACATTGTAGTGTTTCATGTGTTGGTGTGAAGACTAACTTTGTAGTGTTTCATGTGTTGGTGTGAAGACTGACATTGTAGTGTTTCATGTGTTGGTGTGAAGACTGACATTGTAGTGTTTCATATGTTAGTGTGAAGACTGACATTGTAGTGTGTTGGCGTGAAGACTGACATTGTAGTGTTTCATGTGTTGGTGTGAAGACTGACATTGTAGTGTTTCATGTGTTGGTGTGAAGACTGACATTGTAGTGTTTTATGTGTTGTGTGAAGACTGACATTGTTGTGTTTCATGTGTTGGTGTGGAGACTGACATTGTAGTGTTTCATGTGTTGTGTGAAGACTGACATTGTAGTGTTTCATGAGTTAGTGTGAAGACTGACATTGTAGTGTTTCATGAGTTAGTGTGAAGACTGACATTGTAGTGTTTTATGTGTTGTGTGAAGACTGACATTGTTGTGTTTCATGTGTTGGTGTGGAGACTGACATTGTAGTGTTTCATGTGTTGGTGTCAAGACTGACATTGTAGTGTTTCATGTGCTGGTGTGAAGACTGATGTTGTAGTGTTTCATGTGTTGGTGTGAAGACTGATGTTGTAGTGTTTCATGTGTTGGTGTGAAAACTGACATTGCAGTGTTTCATGTGTCGGCGTGAATACTGACATTGTAGTGTTTTATGTGTTGGTGGGAAGACTGACATTGTAGTGTTTCATGTGTCGGCGTGAAGACTGATGTTGTAGTGTTTCATGTGTTGGTGTGAAGACTGACATTGTAGTGTTTCATGTGTCGGCGTGAAGACTGACAGAGTAGTGTTTCATGTGTTGGTGTGAAGACTGACATTGTTGTGTTTCATGTGTTTGTGGGAAGTCTGACATTGTAGTGTTTCATGTGTTGGTGTGAAGACTAACTTTGTAGTGTTTCATGTGTTGGTGTGAAGACTGACATTGTAGTGTTTCATGTGTTGGTGTGAAGACTGACATTGTAGTGTTTCATGTGTTAGTGTGAAGACTGACATTGTAGTGTGTTGGCGTGAAGACTGACATTGTAGTGTTTCATGTGTTGGTGTGAAGACTGACATTGTAGTGTTTCATGTGTTGGTGTGAAGACTGACATTGTAGTGTTTTATGTGTTGTGTGAAGACTGACATTGTTGTGTTTCATGTGTTGGTGTGGAGACTGACATTGTAGTGTTTCATGTGTTGGTGTGAAGACTGAGATTGTAGTGTTTCATGAGTTAGTGTGAAGACCGACATTGTAGTGTCTCATGTGTTGGCGTGAAGACTGACATTGTAGTGTTTCATGTGTTGGTGTCAAGACTGACATTGTAGTGTTTCATGTGTTAGTGTGAAGACTGACATTGTAGTGTTTCATGTGTTGGCGTGAAGACTGACATTGTAGTGTTTCATGTGTTGGTGTGAAGACTGACATTGTAGTGTTTCATGTGTTGGTGTGAAGACTGACTTTGTAGTGTTTCATGTGTTGGTGTGAAGACTGACATTGTAGTGTTTCATGTGTTGGTGTGAAGACTGACATTGTAGTGTTTCATGTGTTGGTGTGAAGACTGACATTGTAGTGTTTCATGTGTTGGTGTGAAGACTGACATTGTAGTGTTTCATGTGTTGTGTGAAGACTGACATTGTAGTGTTTAATGTGTTGGTGTGAAGACTGACATTGTAGTGTTTCATGTGTTGGTGTGAAGACTGACATTGTAGTGTTTCATGTGTTTGTGTGAAGTCTGACATTGTAGTGTTTCATGTGTTGGTGTGAAGACTGACTTTGTAGTGTTTCATCTGTTGGTGTGAAGACTGACATTGTAGTGTTTCATGTGTTGGTGTGAAGACTGACATTGTAGTGTTTCATGTGTTGGCGTGAAGACTGACATTGTAGTGTTTCATGTGTTGGTGTGAAGACTGACATTGTAGTGTTTCATGTGTTGGCGTGAAGACTGACATTGTAGTGTTTCATGTGTTGGTGTGAAGACTGACTTTGTAGTGTTTCATCTGTTGGTGTGAAGACTGACATTGTAGTGTTTCATGTGTTGGCGTGAAGACTGACATTGTAGTGTTTCATGTGTTGGTGTGAAGACTGACTTTGTAGTGTTTCATGTGTTGGTGTGAAGACTGATGTTGTAGTGTTTCATGTGTTGGTGTGAAGACTGACATTGTAGTGTTTCATGTGTTGGCGTGAAGACTGACATTGTAGTGTTTCATGTGTTGGTGTGAAGACTGACTTTGTAGTGTTTCATCTGTTGGTGTGAAGACTGACATTGTAGTGTTTCATGTGTTGGCGTGAAGACTGACATTGTAGTGTTTCATGTGTTGGTGTGAAGACTGACATTGTAGTGTTTCATGTGCTGGTGTGAAGACTGACATTGTAGTGTTTCATGTGTTGGTGTGAAGACTGACATTCTAGTGTTTCATGTGTTGGTGTGAAGACTGACATTGTAGTGTTTCATGTGTTGGTGTGAAGACTGACATTGTAGTGTTTCATGTGTTGGCGTGAAGACTGACATTGTAGTGTTTCATGTGTTGGTGTGAAGACTGACATTGTAGTGTTTCATGTGTTGGTATGAAGACTGACTTTGTAGTGTTTCATCTGTTGGTGTGAAGACTGACATTGTAGTGTTTCATGTGTTGGCGTGAAGACTGACATTGTAGTGTTTCATGTGTTGGTGTGAAGACTGACATTGTAGTGTTTCATGTGCTGGTGTGAAGACTGACATTGTAGTGTTTCATGTGTTGGTGTGAAGACTGACATTGTAGTGTTTCATGTGTTGGTGTGAAGACTGACATTGTAGTGTTTCATGTGTTGTGTGAAGACTGACATTGTATTGTTTCATGTGTTGGTGTGAAGACTGACATTGTAGTGTTTCATGTGTTGGTGTGAAGACTGACATTGTAGTGTTTCATGTGTTGGTGTGAAGACTGACATTGTAGTGTTTCATGTGTTGTGTGAAGACTGACATTGTAGTGTTTCATGTGTTGGTGTGAAGACTGACATTGTAGTGTTTCATGTGTTGGTGTGAAGACTGACATTGTAGTGTTTCATGTGTTTGTGTGAAGTCTGACATTGTAGTGTTTCATGTGTTGGTGTGAAGACTGACTTTGTAGTGTTTCATCTGTTGGTGTGAAGACTGACATTGTAGTGTTTCATGTGTTGGTGTGAAGACTGACATTGTAGTGTTTCATGTGTTGGTGTGAAGACTGACATTGTAGTGTTTCATGTGTTGGCGTGAAGACTGACATTGTAGTGTTTCATGTGTTGGTGTGAAGACTGACATTGTAATGTTTCATGTGTTGGTATGAAGACTGACTTTGTAGTGTTTCATCTGTTGGTGTGAAGACTGACATTGTAGTGTTTCATGTGTTGGCGTGAAGACTGACATTGTAGTGTTTCATGTGTTGGTGTGAAGACTGACATTGTAGTGTTTCATGTGCTGGTGTGAAGACTGACATTGTAGTGTTTCATGTGTTGGTGTGAAGACTGACATTGTAGTGTTTCATGTGTTGGTGTGAAGACTGATATTGTAGTGTTTCATGTGTTGTGTGAAGACTGACATTGTATTGTTTCATGTGTTGGTGTGAAGACTGACATTGTAGTGTTTCATGTGTTGGTGTGAAGACTGACATTGTAGTGTTTCATGTGTTGGTGTGAAGACTGACATTGTAGTGTTTCATGTGTTGTGTGAAGACTGACATTGTAGTGTTTCATGTGTTGGTGTGAAGACTGACATTGTAGTGTTTCATGTGTTGGTGTGAAGACTGACATTGTAGTGTTTCATGTGTTTGTGTGAAGTCTGACATTGTAGTGTTTCATGTGTTGGTGTGAAGACTGACTTTGTAGTGTTTCATCTGTTGGTGTGAAGACTGACATTGTAGTGTTTCATGTGTTGGTGTGAAGACTGACATTGTAGTGTTTCATGTGTTGGCGTGAAGACTGACATTGTAGTGTTTCATGTGTTGGTGTGAAGACTGACATTGTAGTGTTTCATGTGTTGGTGTGAAGACTGACATTGTAGTGTTTCATGTGTTGTGTGAAGACTGACATTGTAGTGTTTCATGTGTTGGTGTGAAGACTGACATTGTAGTGTTTCATGTGTTGGTGTGAAGACTGACATTGTAGTGTTTCATGTGTTGGTGTGAAGACTGACATTGTAGTGTTTCATGTGTTGGTGTGAAGACTGACATTGTAGTGTTTCATGTGTTGTGTGAAGACTGACATTGTAGTGTTTCATGTGTTGGTGTGAAGACTGACATTGTAGTGTTTCATGTGTTGGTGTGAAGACTGACATTGTAGTGTTTCATGTGTTGGTGTGAAGACTGACATTGTAGTGTTTCATGTGTTGTGTGAAGACTGACATTGTAGTGTTTCATGTGTTGGTGTGAAGACTGACATTGTAGTGTTTCATGTGTTGGTGTGAAGACTGACATTGTAGTGTTTCATGTGTTTGTGTGAAGTCTGACATTGTAGTGTTTCATGTGTTGGTGTGAAGACTGACTTTGTAGTGTTTCATCTGTTGGTGTGAAGACTGACATTGTAGTGTTTCATGTGTTGGTGTGAAGACTGACATTGTAGTGTTTCATGTGTTGGTGTGAAGACTGACATTGTAGTGTTTCATGTGTTGGTGTGAAGACTGACATTGTAGTGTTTCATGTGTTTGTGTGAAGTCTGACATTGTAGTGTTTCATGTGTTGGTGTGAAGACTGACTTTGTAGTGTTTCATCTGTTGGTGTGAAGACTGACATTGTAGTGTTTCATGTGTTGGTGTGAAGACTGACATTGTAGTGTTTCATGTGTTGGTGTGAAGACTGACATTGTAGTGTTTCATGTGTTGTGTGAAGACTGACATTGTAGTGTTTCATGTGTTGGTGTGAAGACTGACATTGTAGTGTTTCATGTGTTGGTGTGAAGACTGACATTGTAGTGTTTCATGTGTTGTGTGAAGTCTGACATTGTAGTGTTTCATGTGTTGGTGTGAAGACTGACTTTGTAGTGTTTCACCTGTTGGTGTGAAGACTGACATTGTAGTGTTTCATGTGTTGGTGTGAAGACTGACATTGTAGTGTTTCATGTGTTGGTGTGAAGACTGACATTTTAGTGTTTCATGTGTTGGTGTGAAGACTGACATTGTAATGTTTCATGTGTTGGCGTGAAGACTGACATTGTAGTGTTTCATGTGTTGGTGTGAAGACTGACTTTGTAGTGTTTCATCTGTTGGTGTGAAGACTGACATTGTAGTGTTTCATGTGTTGGCGTGAAGACTGACATTGTAGTGTTTCATGTGTTGGTGTGAAGACTGACTTTGTAGTGTTTCATGTGTTGGTGTGAAGACTGACATTCTAGTGTTTCATGTGTTGGTGTGAAGACTGACTTTGTAGTGTTTCATGTGTTGGTGTGAAGACTGACATTGTAGTGTTTCATGTGTTGGTGTGAAGACTGACATTGTAGTGTTTCATGTGTTGGTGTGAAGACTGACATTGTAGTGTTTCATGTAAAGGTGTGACCGTGCTGATAGTGCTGGGTACTGTGCTGCTGGTCGTGACGATGTTCGGAGATTATGGCGCCTGCGGCGAGAAAAGATGTGCTCTTCAAGTGGTGAGAATGTTCCCCCAACTATACTAAAAACTCACTCACTTATTGTCACTCACTCACTTAAACTCAAATTTACACACTGAAATTACCTTAAAAACACTCAAACTTAAACATACTCAATAAACACATGCAATTCAACTCGCGCACTGAATTTAACAGACACACTCAACTAACTCACTTAAACTCACTGACTTATTCCCCCACCATCACCCACTCACTCATTCACAATCAAACTCACTCAAACACACTCGCTTAAACACTCGGACTTAAACCCATTCAAACACACTCACTCAATCATCAAATTCCCTCATTCACTTTAAATTGACCCAATTCACTTACACAAATTCACTTACTTCAAACACACTCACTGAAATTCACTCACTCACTTAAACTCAAATCCACTTGTTTACTCAAACTCACTTATGGACACCAACTCACTCACTCAAACTCAACCAACCACTCAATTAAACTCACTCATCTAACTCACTTATACTTAAATTCACTCACTCACTCAAACGCTCCATTAAACCCACTTAAACACACTCACTTTAACCCAGTCACACTCACTCACTTACTCAAATTCAAATTAACTCACTCAAACACTTACTTAAATCCATTCAAACTCACTCATTCATCAAATTCACTCAATCATCAAATTCCCTCACTCGCTTTAAACTTACCCAATTCACTTACTAAAACACACTCAATTAAAAACACTTTAACTCAAACTCACCAACTCAAACACACTCACTCAAACAAACACACTCACTCATAAACACACAAATTCAAACACACTTGCTTAAACACTCTCACTTAAACCCACTCACTCATTAAATTCACTCAATCATCAAACTCCCTCATTCACTTGAAATTTACCCAATTCACTTGCTCAAACTCAAATTCACTTAAACAGACTCACTGAAACTCACTCACTCACTTAAACTCAAATCCACTTGTCTAAAGTCACTCAAACTCACTTATAGACACCAACTCACTCACTCACTCACTCACTCACTCACTCACTCACTCACTCACTCACTCACTCACTCACTCACTCACTCACTCACTCACTCACTCACTCACTCACTCACTCAACCAACCACTCAATTAAACTCACTCATCTAACTCATTTATACTTAAAGGCCTACTGAAATGAGATTTTCTTATTCAAACGGGGATAGCAGGTCCATTTTATGTCATACTTGATCATTTTGCGATATTGCCATATTTTTGCTGAAAGGATTTAGTAGAGAACATCGATGATAAAGTTCACAACTTTTGGTGCTGATAAAAAAGCCTTGCCTGTACCGGAAGTAGCAGACGATATGCGCGTGACGGCACGGGTTGTGGAGCTCCTCACATCTGAACATTGTTTACAATCATGGCCACCAGCAGAGAGAGCGATTCGGACCGAGAAAACGACGATTTCCCCATTAATTTGAGCGAGCGTGTATATCCGTACACACACACACACACACACACACACACACACACACACACACACACACACACACACACACACACACACGCGAGCATGCACCCGTACACACATGCGTCCACACCCGTACAGACACACACGCGCGCGCGCATACACCCATACAGACACACACGCGTCCACACTCGTACAGACACACACACACACACAAATGCGCGCATACACCCATACACACACACACACACACACGCGCGCACGCGCATCTATACCCTTACACACACACATATGCGCGCGCCTACACCCGTACACGCACACATACACCCGTCCACAACCGTATACACACACACACACACACACACACACACACACACACACACACACACACACACACACACACACACACACACGCATACACCGTACACACACGCGTCCACACACACACACACACGCGCGCGCATACACTCGTACGCACACGTGTCCACACCCGTACAGACACACACACGCATACACCTGTACACACACCCGTACAGACACACACACACAAATGCGCGCATACACCCGTACACACACACACGCGCACGTCTATACCCTTACACACACACATATGCGCGCGCCTACACCCGTACACACACACACACACACACGCACGCATACACCGTACACACACGCGTCCACACACACACACACTCACTCACGCGCGCGCATACACTCGTACGCACACGTGTCCACACCCGTACAGACACACACACACACACCCGTACAGACACACACACACAAATGCGCGCATACACCCGTACACACACACACGCGCACGTCTATACCCTTACACACACATATATGCGCGCGCCTATACCCGTACACATGCACGTCCACACCCGTACACACACGCGCACATACACCCGTCCACAACCGTACACACACACACACACACACACACACACACACACACACACACACACACACACACACACACACACACACACACACACACACACACACACACACACACACGCACGCACGCATACACACGCGCGTCCACACACACACTCCCGCGCGCGCATACACTCGTACGCACACGTGTCCACACCCGTACAGACACACACACACACACACACCTGTACACACACCTGTACACACACCTGTACACACACCCGTACAGACACACACACACACACAAATGCGCGCATACACTCGTACAGACACACACAGGCGCATACACCTGTAAACACACGCGTGCGCACACATACAGACACACACACACACGCGCACATACACGCGTCCACACCTGTACACAAACTCGTCCACACCCGTACAGACAGACAGACACACACATAAACACACACACACACACACACACACACACACACACGCACGCGCCCACACCCGTACACACACAGACACACACACGCGCGCACGGGTCTATACCATTACACACACACACACATTTGCGCGCCTACACCCGTACACATGCGCGTCCACAACCGTATACACGCACACACACACGCGCGTCCACTTCGTACAGACAGACAGACAGACACACACACACACACGCTCACTCTCAAGCGCGCGCATACACCCGTACGCACACGTGTCCACACTCGTACAGACACACACTCACACACGCGCATACACCTGTACACACACCCGTACACACACGTGTGCACACACATACACACAATCACACACGCGCGCGCGTTTTTACCCGTACACACACACGCGCGCACGCGTCTATACCCTTACACACACATTTGCGTGCCTACACCCGTACACATGCGCGTCCACACCGTACACACACACACGTGCGCACATACACCCGTCCACAACCGTATACACACACACACACACACGCACGCATACACCGTACACACACGCGTTCACACACACTCACGCGCGCGCATACACTCGTACGCACACGTGTCCACACTCGTACAGACACACACACACATACACACCCGTACAGACACACACACACAAATGCGCGCATACACCCGTACACACGCGCACGTTTATACCCTTACACACACACATATGCGCGCGCCTACACCCGTACATATGCACGTCCACACCCGTACACACACACACACGCCCATATACACCCGTCCACAACCGTATACACACACACACACACACACACACACACACACGCCTGCATACACCGTACACACACGCATCCACACACACTCACGCGCGCGCATACACTCGTACGCACACGTGTCCACACTCGTACAGACACACACCCACACACACCTGTACACACACCCGTACAGACACACACACACAAATGCGCGCATACACCCGTACACACACACGCGCGTCTATACCCTTACACACACACATGTATGCGCGCGCCTACACCCGTACACATGCACGTCCACACCCGTACACACACACACGCGCATACACCCGTCCACAACCGTATACACACACACACACACGCGCATACACCGTACACACATGCTTCCACACACACACGCGCGCATACACTCGTACGCACACGTGTCCACACCTGTACAGACACACGCATACACTTGTACACACACCCGTACAGACACACGCATGCGCGCGCATACACTCGTACGCACACGTGTCCACACCCGTACAGACAGACACACACACACACACACACCCGTACAGACACACGCACGCATGCGCATACACCCGTACACACACACACACTCACACGCGCGCACGCGTCTATACCCTTACACACACACACCTTTGCGCGCCTACACCCGTACACATGCACGTCCACACCCGTACACACACACACACGCACACATACACGCGTCCACAACCGTATACACGCACACACTCACGCGCGTCCACAACCGTATACACGCACACACTCACGCGCGTCCACTTCGTACAGACAGACAGACAGACAGACAGACAGACAGACAGACAGACAGACAGACAGACAGACAGACAGACAGACAGACAGACAGACAGACAGACAGACAGACAGACAGACAGACAGACAGACAGACACACACACACACACACACACACACTCTCAAGTGTGTCCACACTCGTACAGACACACACTCACACACGCGCATACACCCGTACACACACGTGTGCACACACATACACACAATCACACACGCGCGCGCGT
The DNA here is from genome assembly GCF_033978795.1 of Nerophis ophidion. Classification (NCBI taxonomy): domain Eukaryota; kingdom Metazoa; phylum Chordata; class Actinopteri; order Syngnathiformes; family Syngnathidae; genus Nerophis; species Nerophis ophidion. The sequence continues at coordinate 34,702,581 of NC_084633.1, read as the reverse complement.
TTTTACCCGTACACACTCACACGGGCGCACGCGTCTATACCCTTACACACACACATTTGCGCGCCTACACCCGTACACATGCATGTCCACACCCGTACACACACACACGCGCACATACACGCGTCCACAACTGTATACACGCACACAAACACGCGCGCGCGCCCACTTTGTACAGACAGACACACACACACACTCTCAAGCGCGCGCATACACCCGTACGCACACGTGTCCACACTCGTACAGACACACACAGGCGCATACACCTGTAAACACACGCGTGCGCACACATACAGACACACACACACACGCGCACATACACGCGTCCACACCTGTACACAAACGCGTCCACACCCGTACAGACAGACAGACACACACATAAACACACACACACACACACGCGCGCACGGGTCTATACCCTTACACCCACACCCGTACACACACACACACGCGTCCACAACCGTATACACGCACACACACACGCGCGTCCACTTCGTACAGACAGACACACACACACACGCTCACTCTCAAGCGCGCACATACACCCGTACGCACACGTGTCCACACTCGTACAGACACACAGTCACACACGCGCATACACCTGTACACACACCCGTACACACACGTGTGCACACACATACACACAATCACACACGCGCGCGCGTTTTTACCCGTACACACTCACACGCGCGCACGCGTCTATACCCTTACACACACACATTTGCGTGCCTACACCCGTACACATGCGCGTCCACACCGTACACACACACACATACGCACATACACGCGTCCACAACCGTATACACGCACACACACACGCGCGTGCGTCCACTTCGTACAGACACACACACACACACACACACACACACACTCACTCTCAAGCGCGCGCATACACCCGTACGCACACGTGTCCACACTCGTACAGACACACACACGTGTGCGCACACATACAGACACACACACACACACACGCGCACATACACGCGTCCACACCTGTACACAAACGCGTCCACACCCGTACAGACAGACAGACACACACATAAACACACACACACACACACACGCGCCCACACCCGTACACACAAACACACGCGCGCGCGCGCGCATACACCCATACACACGCGTGTCCACACCTGTACACAGACGCGTGTATACCCGTACACACACACACATAAAATACAAAGGTATGCAGATATTTCAAGAGAAAGTACTGTGTAATTAGTGTCAACTTTTCTTTACCTTGTTCCTTCATGCTCAATTGTGCTTTGTTTTTTCCGTTACATCTTATTTCTATAAGGCCACGTGGCCTCCGGGCCCTGTGTTAAAGGGGTACCTTATCACAATTTCAAAAGGGTTAAAAACAATAATAATCAGTTCCCAGTGGCTTGTTGTATTTTTTGAAGTTTTTTTCAAAATTTTACGGGTCTCGGAATATCCCTAAATAAAGCTTTAAAGTGCCTTATTTTCGACTCTCTGCGAAGACACTATCCATTTCCCTGTGAGGTC
>NC_084633.1:34666078-34696078 GCF_033978795.1 Nerophis ophidion | reverse complement strand
GAAAATCGGGAGGGTTGGCAAGTAAGAGTATTAGCGGTGAATGCGGTGTTACAGCGGCGGTCCAGCTCTAATGTTAATTTGATATTGCCTTAAGGGCCAAATTAAATTACATGGTGAACCAAATTTGGCCCGCGGGCCAGAGTTTGACACCCATGATCTAGGGTCTGTAAAATCCTCAAAAAGTTCAGAGAATCTGGAGAAATCACACCACGTAAGCGATGATATTACGGACTTTTGATCCCTCAGGCGGTAGTGCATTAAAAAAAGCGACATCAGTATGTAAAGGATATCACCACATGGGCTCAGGAACACTTCATAAAACCACTGTCAGTAACTACAGTTATGAGTTTTAAGGTGAGACTTAAATGCTTCTACTGAGGTGGCATCTCGAACTGTTACCGGGAGGGCATTCCAGAGTACTGGAGCCCGAAATGAAAACGCTCTATAGCTCGCAGACTTTTTTGGGGCTTTTGGAATCACTAATAAGCCGGAGTCCTTTGAAGGCAGATTTCTTGCCGGGACATATGGTACAATACAATCTGCAAGATAGGATGGAGCTAGACCGTGTAGTATTTCATACGTAAGTAGTAAAACCTTAAAGTCACATCTTAAGTGCACAGGAAGCCAGTGCAGGTGAGCCAGTATAGGTATATATGTATATAAAGGTATATACAGTACAGGCGTAATGTGATCAAACTTTCTTGTTCTTGTCAAAAGTCTAGCAGCCGCATTTTGTACCAACTGTAATCTTTTATTGCTAGACATGGGGAGACCCGAAAATAATATGTTACAGTAATCGAGACGAGGCGTAACAAACGCATGGATAATGATCTCAGCGTCTTTAGTGGACAGAATGGAGCGAATTTTAGCGATATTACGAGGATGAAAGAAGGCCGTTTTAGTAACGCTTTTAATGTGTGACTCAAAGGAGAGAGTTGGGTCAAAGATAATACCGAGATTCTTTACCGATTCGCCTTGTTTAATTGTTTGGTTGTCAAATGTTAGAGTTGTATTATTAAATACATGTCGGTGTCTAGCAGGACCGATAATCAGCATTTCCGTTTTTTTGGCGTTGAGTTGCAAAAAGTTAGCGGACATCCATTGTTTAATTTCATTAAGACACGCCTCCAGCTGACTACAATCCGGCGTGTTGGTCAGCTTTAGGGGCATGTAGAGTCGGGTGTCATCAGCATAACAGGGAAAGCTAACACCGTATTTGCGACTAGCGACGGCAAATACATCAAGGCTGCAGAACAGAGACACACTATGGGCTTATAGACACACACACACATCCCAAAAAAAAATATACGCCACACATACACCCTCCTGTCCCCCAATCCAACGCCCTCGACGCAATTCCGTAGGGGTGATGAATGGATGGTCAGCGCCTGAGTCACCATGACCTTGAACTACCTTCCTCTGTTGCTAGATATCTCGAGATGTTATGTTGTAATATGTATATGTGCTTTGCTATGGAGGTTTTTTCTCAGTCCGAACTGGGCCCCCTTAGGAACCCAGTCGGCATTGTATTTTTTTAACTTATCTTTCCCCAACGTTGACCTTTTTCCCATCTTTTACGGGGCGCCTTATGGCGACCCATCAGCGTTCTTGTTCTGTAACCCTGTACACTGTTTGTTTGTCTAATCTTGAACAGGTCTGTGCTGAAAACAAAGTTTTGTTGTACTTGTTGTTTGCACTGTGTCAGTTTGGATTTTTTTTTAAATAATATCCACAGTGTTCAGTGAGCAGGTTGTGTTGTGTTGTCTTTTGTTAGTTGCACTTTTTTTTTCACCATGACATAGGAAGGTTGTTTGGATTGTGTCAGTTTGGATGCTTTTTTTTTTTTCTTATAATATCCACAATGTTCAGTCAGCAGGTTGTTGTGTTTTCATGTGTGGACATTTATGTTGGTTGCATTTTTCTTGCACCATGACTAAGGAAGGTTGTTTGGATTGTGTCAGTTTGTACATATTTTATAATATCCACAGTGTTCAGTGAGAAGGTAGTGTTGTGTGACCATGTGTGTTGACTTTTGTTAGTTGCACCTTTTTTTTTTTGCACCATGACTCAGGAAGGTTGTTTGGACTGTGTAGTTTTGAACTTTTAAGGATATTATTTTAAAAAAAATGTCCATTGAGCAGGTTGGGTTATGTGTGACCATGTGTGTTGACATTTATGTTAGTTGCATTTTTCTTACAGCATGACTAGGGGAGGTTGTTTGGACTGTGTCAGTTTGGAATTTTTTTAAATAATATCCACAAGGTTCAGTGAGCAGGTTGTGTTGTGTGACCATGTGTGTTGACTTTTGTTAGTTGCACTTTTTTTTTCACCATGACAAAGGAAGGTTGTTTGGATTATGTCAGTTTGGATGCTTTTTTTTTTTTCTTATAATATCCACAATGTTCAGTCAGCAGGTTGTTGTGTTTTCATGTGTGTTTGTACTGTGTCAGTTTGGATGCTTTCATAATATCCACAATGTTAACTGAGCAGGTTGTATGCTAATGTACAATCCCCGTTTCCATATGAGTTGGGAAATTGTGCTAGATGTAAATATAAACGGAATACAATGATTTGCAAATCCTTCTGGACAATAAAGACCTACCTACCTACCTTATCGCCGGACATAAACGGAAGAATAAGTAGTTCAAACTTGAAGTGAAATAAAACGGTCAAAGTCATTGGGATTATTTTAAAAAGGTATTTCAAGTTCATTCAGAACTTTTTCTTACTCATGAAAAACTTATTTTGAATGCGTTGACTTTGTGCTTGAGCTCACCTTGGTCTTCCTCCACCGGTAGCTGTATTGCTGCGGCGTGACCGGGATCCCCGTGTTGGAGTCTATGGTCCAGACCTGCCCCAAACCAAAGGGTTTCTTGGCGCGCATTGCCATGCCCGTAAGTCCACCCCTCACGAGAGTCTGCTTGACATTTGAAGCCTGCTCAATTTCTTGCTGCGTGTTCCAGACCTGTCCGGGGGTCATCTCCGATGCCTTCAACCAAAACATCACATACCTGATGGTCTTCCTCTTCTTGACTGGAGCTCTTTTGGTAAGCAAGACGTGTTCAAAGTACGAAGAACGTGTAGGCGAGGGAACTTAATTCCAGAAAGCCCAAGACCGAGGATGGACTTAATTTGGTGTGTTCTGGAGAACCAAGGTCCTCAACGGTCAACTTTTGATTCTGGTCAGTCAATTTTGTCAGTCAGAAGAGCGTTCTGCTGTTTTTTTAAGAACCTCCAACAAAACAAACTAGTCATATTTAGGACAGAACCTTAATGGTTTTAAGAATCTGCTGCAGAAATGTGGGTCTTGACTTTCTGGAACCGAACTGGCAGTTGAATGGCCCACATGACCAAAAAAAGATAGAGGACTTCAAATGGAACCTTGAGAAACACCAACTTATGAAGTTGAACAAATGACGGTGGTCCAGACACCAATATTTTGGTACTGGTACCAAATTGTATTTTGATACTTTTCTAAATAAAGCGGACCACAAAAAATGTGCACAGTTTTTGTTCGTAATGTGGTTCATGTAACTAAGGTGTCCGGTTGAAACACTAATGACATCTATTAAACAAGACAAGAAGCAAAGAATTAAACAAGACAGAATTCAATTTGGCTCAATTTGAGGAGAGTCGCCTGGATCGGTTCGCAGCCGAGTGTGAAGCGACCGTTGTGAGAATCAGAACCTCCAAGTCCGAGTCCGTGGTTCTCGCCCGGAAAAGGGTGGAGTGCCTTCTCCCAGTTGGGGAGGAGACCCAACCTCAGAGTACCTCGGAGTCTTGTTCACAAGTGAGGGAAGAGTGGATGGTGAGATCGACAGGTGTGGCGTCTTCAGTAATGCAGACGCCGTATCGATCCGTTGTGGTGAAGAAGGAGCTGAACCGGAAGGCAAAGCTCTCAATTTACCGGTCTATTTACGTTCCCATCCTCACCTTTGGTCATCCGATTTGGGTTAGGACAAAATCACGGCCCAAATGAGTTTCCTCCGCCGGGTGGCGTGGCTCTCCCTTAGAGAGAGGAGCCAGATGAGGTGGTTCGGGCATCTGGTCAGGATGCCACCCGAACGCCTCCCTAAGGAGGTGTTTAGGGCACGTCCGACCGGTAGGAGGCCATGGGGAAGACCCAGGACACGTTGGGAAGACTATGTCCCCCGGCTAGGCTAGCCTGGGAACGCCTCGGAATCCCCCGGGAGGAGCTGGACGGAGTGGTTGGGGAGAGGAAAGTCTGGGCTTCCCTGCTTAGGCTGCTGCCCCCGCGACCCGACCTCAGATAAGCGGAAGAGGATGGATGGATGGATGGATGGACAGTGTCTCACCACGCCGTGGCGAAAGATTGTACGCCACCTCATTTATAACATAAGGTGTTGCCCGAGCTAGTTTACTTTCGATTCCGTCATTTGTTCAACTTCTTTAATTATACTAGCTGTGTTCCTCAACTTCAGTTAAAAACAACAACTACTCAACTACTCACAATTTTGCTATAGGTCCTTAAAAACAGCTGAGCAATTCTATAACTGACAAAATTTAAAAAGTCTACTGTTCTCCGGAATATACAAAACAAGACAAATTCTATAAGACTGAGGTATTTGGCTGTAAAATTTGGCTAAAAAAGTTACCATGCTAATGTTATTATGCTAGAATTTTAACATTAGCATGCTAATGTGTCAGTTACTGTGTTATAAGACGGAGGTGTTTGGCTGGAAAATTCGGCTAAAAAAAGTTACTATGCTAATGTTATTATGCCAGAATGTTGACATTAGCATGCTAACAGTAAACATGTATCGAGTACCAAGTTATTATATGACTTAAGTGTTCGTCTGTAAAATTGGCTAAGAAAGTTACCATGCTAATGTTATTACGCTAGAATGTTTACATGAGCATGCTAACAGTTAGCATGTGTCAGTTACCATGTTATATGACGGAGGTGTTTTGGCTGGAAAATTGGCTAAAAATATTTACTATTGTTCGTGTTAACAGTTGGCATGCTAACCAGCTGCAAAATTGGCTAAAAATGTTACCATGCTAATGTTATTACGCTAGAATGTTTACATTGTTTACTGACACATGCTAACAGTTAGCATGTGAGGTGTTTCGCTGGAAAATTGCCTAAAAATATTTACCACGCTATTGTTCGTGTTAACTGACGGCATGCTAACATTAGCATGTCTAAAGTACCAAGTTATATGACTGAGGTGTTTGGCTGTAAAATTCGGCGAAATAATTTACCATGCTAATGTTATTTTGCTAGAATGTTAACATTAGCATGCTAACAGTTAACATGTATCAAGTACCAAGTTAATGACTGAGGTGTTTGGCTGGAAAATTCTGCGAAAAAATTTACCATGCTAATGTTATTTTGCTAGAATGTTAACATTAGCATGCTAACAGTTAACATGTATCAAGTACCAGTTAATGACTGAAGTGTTTGGCTGTAAAACTTGGCTATAAAAAGTTACAATGCTGATGTTATTATGCCAAAATGGTAACATTAACATGCTAACAGTTAGCATGTGTCAGTTACCATGTTATATGACGGAGGTGTTTTCGCTGGAAAATTGGCTAAAAATATTTACCACGCTATTGTTCGTGTTAACAGTTGGCATGCTAACCAGCTGCAAAATTGGCAAAAAATGTTACCATGCTAATGTTATTACGCTAGAATGTTTACATTGTTTACTGACACATGCTAACAGTTAGCATGTGAGGTGTTTCTCTGGAAAATTGCCTAAAAATATTTACCATGCGATTGTTCGTGTTAACTGTTGGCATGCTAACATTAGCATGTCTCAAGTACCAAGTTATTTGACTGAGGTGTTTGGCTGTAAAATTCGGCGAAATAATTTACCATGCTAATGTTATTTTGCTAGAATGTTAACATAAGCATGCTAACGGTTAACATGTATCAAGTACCATGTTAATGACTGAAGTGTTTGGCTGTAAAATTTGGCTATAAAAAGTTACCATGCTAATGTTATTATGCCAGAGTGGTAACATTAACATGCTAACAGTTAGCATGTGTCAGTTACCATGTTATATGACTGAGGTGTTTCGCTGGAAAATTGGCAAAAAATATTTACCATGCTATTGTTTGTCTTAACTGTTGGCATGCTAACGTTAGCATGTCTCAAGTACCAAGATATATGACTGAGGTGTTTCGCTGGAAAATTGGCAAAAAATATTTACCATGCTATTGTTCGTGTTAACTGTTGGCATGTTAACGTTAGCATGTATCAAGTACTAAGTTATATGACTGAGGTGTTTGGCTGTAAAATTTGGCTGAAAAAGTTACCATGCTAATCTCATTATGCTAAAATGTTAACATTAGCATGCTAAAAGTTAGCATGTGTCAGTTACCATGTTATATGACGAAGGTGTTTCGCTAAAAAACTGGTTTAAAAAGTTACCATGCTAATGTTATTATGCCCGAATGTTAACATTAACATGCTAACAGTTAACATGTGTCAGTTATCATGTTATATGATTGAGGTGTTTCGCTAAAAAATTGGCTAAAAAAGTTATCATGCTATTGTTATTATGCCAGAATGTTAACATTAGCATGCTAACATGTATCAAGTACCAAGTTATAGGACTGAAGTGTTCAGCTGTAAAATTGGCTATGAAAGTTGCCATGTTGTTATTATGCCAGAATGTTAACAATAACATGCTAACCATTAGCATGTGTCAGTTAGCATGTTATATGACTAAGGTATTTTGTTGGAAAATTGGCAAAAAATATTTACCATGCTATTGTTTGTGTTAACTGTTGGCATGCTAACGTTAGCATGTATCAAGTACCAAGTTATATGACTGAGGTGCTTGGCTGTAAAATTTGGCTAAAAAAGTCACCATGCTAATCTTATTATGCTAGAATGTTAACATTAGCGTGCTAAAAGTTAGCATGTGTCAGTTACCATGTTATATGACGAAGGTGTTTCGCTAAAAAAATGGTTAAAAAAGTTACCATGCTAATGTTATGTCCGAATGTTAACATTAACATGCTAACCGTTAGCATATGTCAGTTAGCATGTTATATGACTAAGGTGTTTTGTTGGAAAATTGGCTAAAAATAGTTACCATGCTATTGTTCGTGTGCTAGAATTTTAACATTAGCATGGTAACCTTTGAAAATAGTTACCACGATATTGTTCGTGTTAACTGCTAGCATGCTAAAATTAGCATGCTAGCAGTTAACAAGCATCAAAACCAAGTTATATGACTCTCGGGTTAACGATGGCAAAATTAGCTCAAAAACCTAGCAATGTAACTTCAGCATGCTAACGTAAACAAAAATCTAGGACTTCTCAGAGGTGCGAGCGTCACTCACCTTGTGCGTCCGCCCGACAGATCACGGCCCTGGGATGCGCGCAGGCCCTCTCCAAGAAGGTCCGCAGGGACCAGATGGACAACCCCTCCCGGTACTCGGCCGTCCCAGAAGGAATCCCCCTGTGAAAATGTTCTTTGTAAAGACTGGCTAACGGTAGCATGACTTCCACATTTTACAGTCATTGAGTGACAGAAACGTGCGGTGACAAAAGTTCACCTGGCATTTTAGAGGATTTGGTATTTTCCGGGGTATAAGCCACACCCACTATTTTTCCCAAACGGGCAGTAAAACGGCCGATCAAACAAAACAGAATCCATCATCATCGATGCGCAAGCTAGCTCTCCCGTCAAACAATTCCGCGCTGACGTTTTGGTGAAAGTGAAACAACACAAAAAGAATGTCATTGTAAGTTAATACTAACACGGACATGTTAGCTAATGCTAACAATTCTAGCTCGATTACATTACGATAGCACCTACAAATATGGGTGAAGACACTCCCACAGACATCACATATGGGACGCTTTAGCAAGTAAGAATATTTTTAGTTATGTTGTAAAACTTACAAGAAATCCTTAAGAGTATAAACACTATGGACGGCTAGAAGACCGGATGGCTCTTCTACTTCCGGCTCGAAGCTTTAAAACAGGAGGAATCACTTGTTGGCATTCACCCAGCAAATAATACTAACTTAATTACTTTAATAGCGCGTACTAATATGCATGAAAACATCACACATGGGATGCTTTAGCAAGTAAGAATAGTTTTAGTTATATTGTAAAACTTACAAGAAATCCTTAAGAGTATAAACGCTATGGACGGCTAGAAGACCGGATGGCACTTATACTTCCGGCTCGAAGCTTTAAAACAGGAGGAATCACTTGTTGGCATTCACCCAGCAAATAATGCTAACCTAATTACTTTAATAGCGCGTAGAAATATGCATGAAAACATCACACATGGGATGCTTTAGCAAGTAAGAATAGTTTTAGTTACATTGTAAAACTTACAAGAAATCCTTAAGAGTATTAACGCTATGGACGGCTCAAAGACCGAATGGCACTTATACTTCCGGTTCGAAGCTTTAAAACAGGAGGAATGACTTGTTGGCATTCACCCAGCAAATAATGCTAACTTAATTACTTTAATAGCGCGTACAAATATGCATGAAAACATCACACATGGGATGCTTTAGCAAGTAAGAATAGTTTTAGTTATATTGTAAAACTTACAAGAAATCCTTAAGAGTAGAACGCTATGGACGGCTCAAAGACCGAATGGCACTTATACTTCCGGCTCAAAGCTTTAAAACAGGAGAAATTACTTGTTGGCATTCACCCAGCTAATAATGCTAACTTAATTACTTTAATAGCGCGTACAAATATGCATGAAAACACTCCCACAGACATCACACATGGGACGCTTTAGCAAGTAAGAATTCTTTTAGTTACATTGTAAAACTGTGACAAATGAAGAATCCACACGAGTAGAAATGCCATGGATGACTGGAAGACAGAATGGCACTTCTACTTGCAGTTGAGAGCGCTCAATGCAAGAACCACTGGAGTGATGGGACTCGTCCAAAAGAAGGCGCCAAAACACAAACCATAACACACCTTTTTTAAACTATTTGCATTATGGCCATCAGCGTTGAACAATCCATAAGTTATCCGCACCGTTTTACAAGCTGCAGGGTACAAAGCGTAGGTGAAAAAAAAAAAATTGTGGTTTATAGTCCGGAATTGACATGATATGCTAACTTTACAATGGTGACAGCATTTTACTGTGAAATACAGGCAGATAATACTGTAAATGTGGTCCTTTTAGGCTTTTATTTTGATGGAGTCATCGCCGCTTTGTGCAAGAAAGAATCACTACTTCATATTTTTGTTTCTTTAGGTCAAACTTTTTTTTACATGTTGTCCCTCGTGTGGATGCTCCAAACATTCACTCATGCTTTTATACACCAACATTCAGGCAGTTTTTCTTCTTCTTCTCCACATTTTTCAACCTACTTCCACCTTCAACATATATTCCACTCATCCTGGAAATTCAATCATTTTTCCAAGTGTCCCAAAAATTCCAGGAATTCCCGTTTTTTTTTTTTTTTTAACCTTTTTTTCCTGTGGACAACTCATTCCACATTTCCCAACCCGCTCCAACCGTTCTACAGTCCAAACATTCCTCTTATTCAGGAAAAAACTAAAAGTTTTTTTTTCGTACTGGAAAATTTCCCGAAATTCCAGGAATTCCGTAATACCATTTCTCATTTAAAAACGTTGCTGCTTCAACATTTTTTGACCGATTTGAAACATTTCAATCATCCATAACATTCAAGTCTTTTAAAATTTTCCCAAAAATTCTCACTTTTCCCGAAATTCCCATTAAAATGAATTGAAAACATTTTCAAAGATCCACAATTCCCACATTTTGCATGTGATTCAAAATGTTCCAACTCCTAAATATTCAGCCTGTTCGAAATTGTGTGTTTACTTTAAAAAAAATTGAAAAATTCCTGGATTTCCAAGAATTCACAGTTTTCAGCTCCGCTACTTTAATGTCTTTCATGTTCTTTGATGTCTGATGTTTCCCTCTAGTATGTACTATGGCTATTAGTTGTTTTTTTCCCTTGGCCTCGGTCTGGACCCCCTCTACAGGGGCCCAGGCTTAGACCGATTTTTTTCATTTTATTTTATTTTAGTCTTTTCCCTGTAATGTTTGTCTGATCTTGAATGGGATTGTGTTGAAAATTTTAATTTCCCCTCCGGGATTAATAAAGTATGTCTGATTCTGAATCTGATTCTGATTTTTCAACCTTCAATAATTCCCACATTTTTCAACCATTCCACCTTCAACACATTCTGAAAATTTAAGCAATCATTTGTCCAAATTCCCCAAAATTCCAGGAATTCCCGTTTTTTCAAACCCTTTTTTCTGTGGACAACTCCTTCCACATTTTCCAACCCACTTCAACCGTTCCACAGTCCAAACATTCCTCTTAATCAGGACAAAACACAAAAGTTTTTTCAGGCGACAACATTTCCCGATTTTCCCGAAATTCCAGGAATTCCGTAATACCATTTCTCAATTAAAAACGTTGCTACTGCAACATTTCTCCGCCAATTTGAAAAAATTTTACTCATTCAGAACATTCAAGTCTTAACATTTTCAAAAAAATTCCCGCTTTTCCCGAAATTCCCATTAAAAACAATGGAAAATATGTTCAAAGTTCCACATTTCCCACATTTCGCATCTGATTTGAACTGTTCCAACTCCATGATTATCAGCCTGTTCAAATTGTGTGCTCTACTTCAAAAATTAAAAAAAATTCCCGGATTTCCAAAAATTCACAATTTTCAGGGACATTTTTCCCATTCAAAATGAAATGTCCATTTTTCAACCTTCAATAATTCCCACATTTTTCAACCGATACAAACTATTCCACCTTCAACACATTCAACTCATCCTGGAAATTCAATAATTTTTCCAAGTTTCCAAAAATTCCAGGAATTCCCGTTTCTTCAAACCCTTTTTTTCTGTGGACAACTCCTTCCACATTTTCCAACCCACTTCAACCGTTCCACAGTCCGAACATTCCTCTTCATCAGGACAAAACACAAAGTTTTTTTCAGACGACAACATTTCCCGATTTTCCAGGAATTCCGTAATACCATTTCTCAACTAAAAACATTGTTACTTCAACATTTCTCGACCAATTTGAAAAACATTTTACTCATTCAGAACATTCAAGTGTTTTAACATTTTCAAAAAGATTCCCGCTTTTCCCAAAATTCCCATTAAAAACAATGGAAAATATGTTAAAAGTTCCACATTTGCCACATTTCGCATCTGATTCGAACTGTTCCAACTCCATGATAATCAGCCTGTTCAAAATTGTGTGCTCTACTTCAAAAATTTAAAAAATTTCCTGGATTTCCAAAAATGCACAATTTTCAGGGACATTTTTCCCATTCAAAAATGAATTGTCCATTTTTCAACCGATACAAACTATTCCACCTTCAACACATTCAACTCATCTTGGAAATTCAATAATTTTTCCAAGTTTCAAGAAATTCCAGGAATCCCCGTTTCTTCAAACCTTTTTTTCTGTGGACAACTCCTTCCACATTTTCCAACCCACTTCAACCGTTCCACAGTCCAAACATTCCTCTTAATCAGGACAAAACACATAGTTTTTTTTTCAGATGACAACATTTCCCGAAATTCCAGGAATTCCAGGAATTCCGTAATACCATTTCTCAATTAAAAACGTTGCTACTTCAACATTTCTCGACCAATTTGAAAAATGTCCACTCACTCAGAACATTCAAGTCTTTTAACATTTTCAAAAAATTCCTGCTTTTTCCAAAATTCACATTAAAAACAATGGAAAATATGTTCAAAGTTCCACATTTCCCACATTTTGCATCTGATTCGAACTGTTCCAACTCCATGATAATCAGCCTGTTCAAAATTGTGTGCTCTACTTCAAAAATTTAAAAAAAATCCCGGATTTAAAAAAATTCACAATTTTCAGAGACATTTTTCCCTTTCAAAAATGAATTGTCCATTTTTCAACCTTGAATAATTCCCACATTTTTCAACCGATACAAACTATTCCACCTTCAACACATTCAACTCATCCTGGAAATTCAATAATTTTTCCAAGCATCAAAAAATTCCAAGAATTCCTGTTTCTTCAAACCCTTTTTTCTGTGGACAACTCCTTCCACATTTTCCAACCCACTTCAACTGTTCCACAGTCCAAACATTCCTCTTCATCAGGACAAAACACAAAGTATTTTTTTCAGATGACAACATTTCCCGATTTCCCCAAAATTCCGGGAATTCCGTAATACCATTTCTCAATTAAAAACGTTGCAACTTCAACATTTCTCGACCAATTTGAAAAATGTCTACCCATTCAGAACATTTCCATTGAAAAGAATGGAAAAAAAAATTCAAAGTTCCACAGTTTCCACATTTTAATTTGATTCAAACTGTTCCAACTCCAAAATATTCAGCCTGTTCAAAATTGTGCTCTACTTCAATTTTTTCTTTTTTAAATACCCGGATTTCCGAGAATTCCCAGTTTTCAGGGACATTTTCCCCATTCAAAATGAATTGTCCATGTTTCAACCTTCCGTAATTCCCACATTTTTCAACAGATACAAACCATTCCACCTTCAACACATTCAACTCATCCTCGGTATTCCAACGATTATTTTTCCACCTTCCACACATTTCCAGGAATTCCTGTTTTATTTCCAACCCTGTTTCGAACCTTTTTCATTTGACTATTCCTTTTACATTTTTCATCCCATTTCAACTGTTACACTGTCAAAACATTTTTCTTAGTCAGGACTTAGTAACTAGAAACGTTACCGGTTTTTCTAAAATTCCAGGAATTCCACAATACCATTTCTCAATTAAAAAAAGTGTACTACATCGACATTTCTGGACCGATTTAAACAATTCCAACACCAACCATTTCAACTGCATCAGAATATCCGTGCTCCTACTCTTTTTTTTTTTTTTAATCCCGCTTTTCCCAAAATTTCCAGGAAGTTCCCATTGAAATAAATGGGACAAGAGCACATTTCCCACATTTTTCAACCTATTCCAACATTGAAACTATTCTTACATTCATGCTACGTTCTGTCGGCATGTTTAAGTGCATGTTTAAATGTGACACAGGAAGTAGATCTAAGGATCTAAGGATCGTTTGTTGTTTGGATTTTTGAGTTTGTGGGTGCACTTCCTGGTTTATTCTGTCACCATGGTTACCTCATTTGTTCCACCTGCACTGGCTTTTTGACGCACACCTGTTTATGATTATTGTTTCTGTATTTAAACCTTCCTCTTCCCTTTGTTCGGTTTTGATTCGTCACTTGCTATATGCGACACGCACGTTTTGGTTGATCTAGTCCTTGCTGGGGCGGTTTAGCACGATTGGTAGAGCGGCCGTGCCAGCAACTTGAGGGTTGTAGGTTCGATTCCTGCTTCTGCCAACCTAGTCACTGCCGTTGTGTCCTTGAGCAAGACACTTTACCCACCTGCTTCCAGTGCCACCCACACTGGTTTGAATGTAACTTAGATATTGGGTTTCACTATGTAAAGCGCTTTGAGTCACTTGAGAAAAAGCGCTATATAAATATAATTCACTTCACTTGTTTGCTTGCTAAGTCTTGTCTTAGCTTTCGGGCGCTCGGCACGCGCTTTTCGGAGTGTTTGGACTCTCAGCTAATTTTAGCATTAGCTTCCCGTGCGTAGGCACGCCATTTCTTTTCTGTTTTGTACAAGTTTTCTTTTATCATTTTGTATATTAAAATCAGCTCTTACCTGCTATCCTGCCTGTCTGGTCCTGCTGCACCTGGGGGTGACAACACGCGCGTCCAAAATGTGTTCCAAACGTGACAATTCACACCCAATTCCTCTAGGAATTTCCTCATCTCCTATTTTGGAGATGAGTAAGTGCATGTATAAATGTGACACAGGACGTAGATTTAAGGGCGGACTATAGTAAGTGCATGTATAAATGTGAAACAGGAAATAGCTCTAAGGGCAGACTATAGTCAGTGCATGTATAAATGTGACACAGGAAGTAGATCTTAGGGCGGACTATAGTCAGTGCATGTATAAATGTGACACAGGGAGTAGATCTTTGGGAAGACTATAGTCAGTGCATGTATGATTGTGACACAGGAAGTAAATATAAGGGTGGACTATAGTCAGTGCATGTATAAATGTGACACAGGAAGTAGATATAAGGGCGGACTATAGTAAGTGCATGTATAAATGTGAAACAGGAAGTAGATCTTTGGGAAGACTAGTCAGTGCGTGTATTATTGTGACACAGGAAGTAGATATAAGGGCGGACTATAGTAAGTGCATGTATAAATGTGACACAGGAAGTAGTTTTAAGGGTGGACTATGGTAAGTGCATGTATAAATGTGACAGGAAGTAGATCTTTGGGAAGACTATAGTCAGTGCATGTATGATTGTGTCACAGGAAGTAGATATAAGGGCGGACTATAGTAAGTGCATGTATAAATGTGACACAGGAAGGGGATCTCAGGGCGGACTATAGTAAGTGCATGTATGAATGTGACACAGGAAGTAGATCTTTGGGAAGACTATAGTCAGTGCATGTATGATTGTGACACAGGAAGTAGATCTAAGGGCAGACTATAGTAAGTGTATTTATAAATGTGACACAGGAAGTAGATCTAAGGGCGATCTATAGTAAGTCCATGTATAAATGTGACACAGGAAGTAGAATTTAGGGCGGACTATAGTAAGTGCATGTATAAATGTGACAGAGGAAATAGCTCTAAGGGCGGATTATAGTCAGTGCATGTATAAATGTGACACGGAGTAGATCTTTGGGAAGACTATAGTCAGTGCATGTATGATTGTGACACAGGAAGTAAATATAAGGGTGGACTATAGTCAGTGGATGTATGATTGTGACACAGGAAGTAGATATAAGGGCGGACTATAGTAAGTGCATGTATAAATGTGACACAGGAAGTAGATCTTTGGGAAGACTAGTCAGTGCGTGTATTATTGTGACACAGGAAGTAAATATAAGGGCGGACTATAGTAAGTGCATGTATAAATGTGACACAGGAAGTAGTTTTAAGGGTGGACTATGGTAAGTGCATGTATAAATGTGACAGGAAGTAGATCTTTGGGAAGACTATAGTCAGTGCATGTATGATTGTGTCACAGGAAGTAGATATAAGGGCGGACTATAGTAAGTGCATGTATAAATGTGACACAGGAAGGAGATCTCAGGGCGGATAATAATAAGTGCATGTATAAATGTGACAGAGGAAGTAGAACTTTGGGAAGACTATAGTCAGTGCATGTATGATTGTGACACAGCAAGTAGATATAAGGGCGGACAATAGTGACTGCATGTATAAATGTGACACAGGAAGTAGAACTTTGGGAAGACTATAGTCAGTGCATGTATGATTGTGACACAGGAAGTAGATCTAAGGGCAGACTATAGTAAGTGTATTTATAAATGTGACACAGGAAGTAGATCTAAGGGCGGACTATAGTAAGTCCATGTATAAATGTGACACAGGAAGTAGAATTTAGGGCGGACTATAGTAAGTGCATGTATAAATGTGACGGAGGAAATAGCTCTAAGGGCGGATTATAGTCAGTGCATGTATAAATGTGACACAGGAAGTAGGTCTTAGGGCGGACTATAGTCAGTGCATGTATGATTGTGACACAGGAAGTAAATATAAGGGTGGACTATAGTCAGTGCATGTATGATTGTGACACAGGAAGTAGTTCTAAGGGCGGACTATAGTAAGTGCATGTACAAATGTGACACAGGAAGTAGATCTTTGGGAAGACTAGTCAGTGCGTGTATTATTGTGACACAGGAAGTAAATATAAGGGCGGACTATAGTAAGTGCATGTATAAATGTGACACAGGAAGTAGATATAAGGGCGGACTATAGTAAGTGCATGTATAAATGTGACACAGGAAGTAGATATAAGTGCATGTAATAAAGTACTATCTATCTATGTAAAGGCGGACTATAGTAAGTGCATGTATAAATGTGACACAGGAAGTAGCACTAAGGGTGGACTATAGTCAGTGCATTTATAAATGTGACACAGGAAGTAGATCTAAGGGTGGACTATAGTAAGTGCATTTATGAATGTTACACAGGAAGTAGATATAAGTGCGGACTATAGTAAGTGCATGTATAAAGGTGACACAGGAAGGGGATCTCAGGGCGGACTAGTAAGTGCATGTATGATTTTGAGACAGGAAGTAGATATAAGGGCGGACTATAGTAAGTGCATTTATAAATGTGACACAGGAAGTAGATATAAGGGCGGACTATAGTAAGTGCATGTATAAATGTGACACAGGAAGTATATCTAAGGCGGATAATAATAAGTGCATGTATAAATGTGACAGAGGAAGTAGTTCTAAGTTCTAAGTGCATGTATAAATGTGACACAGGAAGTAGATCTAAGGGCCGACTATAGTAAGTGCATGTATCAATGTGACACAGGAAGTAGTTCTAAGGGCGGACTATAGTAAGTGCATGTATCAATGTGACACAGGAAGTAGTTCTAAGGGCGGACTATAGTAAGTGCTTGTTTAAATGTGACACAGGAAGTAGGTCTAAGGGCGGACTATAGTAAGTGCTTGTATAAATGTGACACAGGAAGTAGATCTAAGGGCGGACTATAATAAGTGCATGTATAAATGTGACACAGGAAGTAGATATAAGGGCGGACTATAGTAAGTGCATGTATAAATGTGACACAGGAAGTATATCTAAGGCGGATAATAATAAGTGCATGTATAAATGTGACAGAGGAAGTAGTTCTAAGTTCTAAGTGCATGTATAAATGTGACACAGGAAGTAGATCTAAGGGCCGACTATAGTAAGTGCATGTATCAATGTGACACAGGAAGTAGTTCTAAGGGCGGACTATAGTAAGTGCATGTATCAATGTGACACAGGAAGTAGTTCTAAGGGCGGACTATAGTAAGTGCTTGTTTAAATGTGACACAGGAAGTAGGTCTAAGGGCGGACTATAGTAAGTGCTTGTATAAATGTGACACAGGAAGTAGATCTAAGGGCGGACTATAATAAGTGCATGTATAAATGTGACACAGGAAGTAGATATAAGGGCGGACTATAGTAAGTGCATGTATAAATGTGACACAGGAAGTATATCTAAGGCGGATAATAATAAGTGCATGTATAAATGTGACAGAGGAAGTAGATCTAAGGGCCGACTATAGTAAGTGCATGTATCAATGTGACACAGGAAGTAGTTCTAAGGGCGGACTATAGTAAGTGCTTGTTTAAATGTGACACAGGAAGTAGGTCTAAGGGCGGACTATAGTAAGTGCTTGTATAAATGTGACACAAGAAGTAGATATAAGGGCGGACTATAATAAGTGCATGTATAAATGTGACACAGGAAGTAGATCTAAGGGCGGACTATAATAAGTGCATGTATAAATGTGACACAGGAAGTAGCTCTAAGGGCGGACTGTAGTAAGTGCATGTATTAATGTGACACAGGAAGTAGATCTAAGGGCGGACTATAATAAGTGCATGTATAAATGTGACACAGGAAGTAGGTAAAAGGGCGGACTATAGAAAGTGTATGTATAAATGTGACACAGGAAGTAGCCCTAAGGGCGGACTATAGTAAGTGCATGTATTAATGTGACACAGGAAGTAGATCTTTGGGAAGGATATAGTCAGTGCATGTATAAATGTGACACAGGAAGTAAATATAAGGGCGGACTATAGTAAGTGCATGTATAAATGTGACACAGGAAGTAGATCTAAGGGCGGACTATAGTAAGTGCATGTATAAATGTGACACAGGAAGTAGATCTAAGGGCGGACTATAGTAAGTGCATGTGTAAATGTGACACAGGAAGTAAATATAAGGGGGGACTATAGTAAGTGCATGTAGAAATGTGACACAGGAAGTAGTTCTAAGGGCGGACTATAGTAAGTGCATGTATAAATGTGACACAGGAAGTAGATCTAAGGGCGGACTATAGTAAGTGCATGTATAAATGTGACACAGGAAGTAGATCTAAGGGCGGGCTATAGTAAGTGCATGTATAAATGTGACACAGGAAGTAGATATAAGGGCGGACAATAGTAAGAGCATGTATAAATGTGACACAGGAAGTAGAACTTTGGGAAGACTATAGTCAGTGCATGTATGATTGTGACACAGGAAGTAGATCTAAGGGCAGACTATAGCAAGTGTTTTTATAAATGTGACACAGGAAGTAGATTTAAGGGCGGACTATAGTAAGTCCATGTATAAATGTGACACAGGAAGTAAATATAAGGGCGGACTATAGTAAGTGCATGTATAAATGTGACACAGGAAGTAGATCTAAGGGCGGACTATAGTAAGTGCATGTATAAATGTGACACAGGAAGTAGATCTAAGGGCGGACTATAGTAAGTGCATGTATAAATGTGACACAGGAAGTAAATATAAGGGGGGACTATAGTAAGTGCATGTATAAATGTGACACAGGAAGTAGATCTAAGGGCGGACTATAGTAAGTGCATGTATAAATGTGACACAGGAAGTAGATCTAAGGGCGGACTATAGTAAGTGCATGTATAAATGTGACACAGGAAGTAGATCTAAGGGCGGGCTATAGTAAGTGCATGTATAAATGTGACACAGGAAGTAGATATAAGGGCGGACAATAGTAAGTGCATGTATAAATGTGACACAGGAAGAAGAACTTTGGGAAGACTATAGTCAGTGCATGTATGATTGTGACACAGGAAGTAGATCTAAGGGCAGACTATAGTAAGTGTATTTATAAATGTGACACAGGAAGTAGATCTAAGGGCGGACTATAGTAAGTCCATGTATAAATGTGACACAGGAAGTAGAATTTAGGGCGGACTATAGTAAGTGCATGTATAAATGTGACACAGGAAATAGCTCTAAGGGCGGCTTATAGTCAGTGCTTGTATAAATGTGACACAGGAAGTAGGTCTTAGGGCGGACTATAGTAAGTGCATGTATAAATGTGACACAGGGAGTAGATCTTTGGGAAGACTATAGTCAGTGCATGTATGATTGTGACACAGGAAGTAAATATAAGGGTGGACTATAGTCAGTGCATGTATGATTGTGACACAGGAAGTAGATATAAGGGCGGACTTTAGTAAGTGCATGTATAAATGTGACACAGGAAGTAGATCTTTGGGAAGACTAGTCAGTGCGTGTATTATTGTGACACAGGAAGTAAATATAAGGGCGGACTATAGTAAGTGCATGTATAAATGTGACACAGGAAGTAGATTTAAGGGTGGACTATAGTCAGTGCATGTATCAATGTGACACAGGAAGTAGATATAAGGGCGGACTATAGTAAGTGCATGTATAAATGTGACACAGGAAGTAGATATAAGTGCATGTAATAAAGTACTATCTATCTATCTATCTATCTATGTAAAGGCGGACTAGTAAGTGCATGTATGATTTTGACACAGGAAGTAGATATAAGGGTGGACTATAGTCAGTGCATTTATAAATGTGACACAGGAAGTAGATCTAAGGGTGGACTATAGTAAGTGCATTTATGAATGTTACACAGGAAGTAGATATAAGTGCGGACTATAGTAAGTGCATGTATAAATGTGACACAGGAAGGGGATCTCAGGGCGGACTAGTAAGTGCATGTATGATTGTGACACAGGAAGTAGATATAAGGGCGGACTATAGTAAGTGCATTTATAAATGTGACACAGGAAGAAGATATAAGGGCGGACTATAGTAAGTGCATGTATAAATGTGACACAGGAAGTAGATCTAAGGGCGGACAATAGTAAGTGCATGTATAAATGTGACACAGGAAGAAGATATAAGGGCGGACAATAGTAAGTGCATGTATAAATGTGACACAGGAAGTAGATATAAGGGCAGACAATAGTAAGTGCATGTATAAATGTGACACAGGAAGTGACAGCCAAACAGGACAAAATGAATTAAATCTTTAATAATTACTTAAATATCTTGTTTGTATTTGTTATAAAATACAAATGTTTTTTTAATGTATTCGTGTGACTAAAAAAGTCTAATTTAAAAATACTTGGAATTTAATTTTGGATTACATTATGAAATCATTAAATTGTGAAATAATTAATGAATCATTTAGCTTTGGCCTGAGCATCAAGGGCAGTGGGCGGGGCCAACAGGAACCTAGTCCAATTATTGCTTTGGTGTGTTGCATGGAACTTTGAAAGTATTTCAAATACATGGTGTGGAGGGTGACAGTGAACAGCGCGCCTGCAGGAGCAAAGGTCTCCGCCTCTTGTCGACTGTGTTGAGGGCGGAGCATCATCGGATAGGGGCGGGGGCTTGTGCTGATGGCAATACACAGCTGATTCGAGTTCACAGCTGTGTCTCGCCGTCAGTACGTGCCCTATCCAATGGTCCTCCGCCCTCAACACCGTTGACAGAGGCGGTGACCTTTGCTCCTGCAGGCGCGCTGATCACACTCTCCCTCCACACATGGATTACTCGTACTTTTGGGGAGTTGGTGGTAAATGTTTTAAACAAGCGATTCTCCAAAAAAGGCAGCACGGTGGTAGAGGGGTTAATGGATCTGCCTCACAATACGAAGGTCCCGAGTCGTCCTGAGTAGGGGCGGTATGGCGTAGTGCAGGGGTCACCAACGCGGTGGCCGCGGGCACCACATTGCCCGTGAAGATCCGATGAGTAGCCCGCTGGCATTTTCTAAAAATAGCTCAAATAGCAGCACTTACCAGTGAGCTACCTCTATTTTAAAAAAAATATTTATTTACTAGCAAGCTGGTCTCGCTTTGCTCGACATTTTTAATTCTAAGAGAGACAAAACTTAAACAGAATTTGAAAATCCAAGAAAATATTGTTTTCACTTGTTTAAAAAAATTCATTTATTTTTTTACTTTGCTTCTTATAACTTTCAGAAAGACAATTTTAGGGAAAAAATAAACCTTAAAAATGATTTTAGGATTTTTAAACACATTCACATTTTTACCTTTTAAATTCCTTCCTCTTCTTTCCTGACAATTTAAATCAATGTTCAAGTAAATGTATTTTTTTTATTGTAAAGAATAATAAATACATTCTAATTTAATTCTTCATTTTAGCGTCTGTTTTTTCGACAAAGATTATTTGTGAAATTTATGATTAAAATTCAAAAAAATTATTCTGAAAAATCTAGAAAATCTGTAGAATCAAATTTAAATCTTATATCAAAGTCTTTTGAATTTCTTTTAAAATTTTTGTTCTTTAAAATCTAGATGAAATGATTTGTCTTTGTTAGAAATATAGCTTGGTCCAATTTGTTGTATATTCTAACAAAGTGCAGATTGGATTTTAACCTATTTAAAACATGTCATCAAAATTTCTAAAATTAATCTTAATCAGGAAAAATTACTAATGATGTTGCATAAATTCTTTTAATTTTTTCCAAAAGATTTAAATTCGCTAGTTTTTCTCTTCATTTCTTTTTGGTTGAATTTTGAATTTTAAAAGAGTCGAAATTGAAGATAAACTATGTTTCAAAATTGTATTTATTTTTTTTGTAGTTTCTCCTCTTTTAAACCGTTTAAGTGTTTTTTTCATTTATTCTCTACAAAAAAAACCTTCCGTAGAAGGAAAAAAATGTACGACGGAATGCCAGACAGAAATATATATATATATATATATATATATATATATATATATATATATATATATATATATATATATATATATATATATATATATATATATATATATATATATATATATATATGTATATATATATATATATATATATATATGTATATATATATATAAATGGGTATTTATTTATTGTAGGTAAATGGAGCAAATTGGCTATTTCTGGCAATGTATTTAAGTGTGTATCAAACTGGTAGCCCTTCGCATTAATCAGTACCCAAGAAGTAGCTCTTGTTTTCAAAAAGGTTGGTGACCCCTGGCGTAGTGGGTAGAGCGGCCGTGCCAGAAACCTGAGGGTTGCAGGTTCGCTCCCCACCTATTGACATCCAAATCGCTGCCGTTGTGTCCTTGGGCAGGACACTTCACCCTTGCCGCCGGTGCCGCTCACACTGGTGAATGAATGATAGGTGGGGGTCGGAGGGGCCGTAGACGCAGACTGGCAGCCACGCTTCCGTCAGTCTACCCCAGGGCAGCTACAGATTTTCTAGATTTGCCAGAATAATTTTTTTGAATTTTAAATCATCCAAACACGACGAGTTGAGTTTATACAAAAATGGATACATGGATGATACAGCAGAGGATTGGGAGAACGTCATGTGGTCAGATGAAACCAAAATAGAACTTTTTGGTATAAACTCAACTCATCGTGTTTGGAGGAAGAAGAATACTGAGTTGCATCCCAAGAACACCACACCTACTGTGAAGCATGGGGGTGGAAACATCATGCTTTGGGGCTGTTTTTTTGCTAAGGGGACAGGGCGATTGATTCGTGTTAAGGAAAGAATGAATGGGGCCATGTATCGTGAGATTTTGAGCCAAAACCTCCTTCCATCAGTGAAAGCTTTGAATGGTTGACCAAATACTTATTTGCCACCATAGTTTACAAATAAATTCTTTAAAATTCCTACAATGTGAATTCCTGGATTTTTTTTCACATTCTGTCCCTCACAGTTGAAGTGTACCTATGATGAAAATTACAGACCTCTGTCATCATTTTAAGTGGGAGAACTTGCACAATCGGTGGCTGACTAAATACTTTTTTGCCCCACTGTATGTATATGTGATTTGCTATGGAGGTTTTTTCCCACTCCAGACTGGGCCCCCTTAGCCCAGTCTAGATTGTATTTTTTTGACTCATCCTCCCACAGCGTTTTACCTCTTTCCCCATCTTTTACGAGGCGCCTTGTGGCGACCCATCAGCGTTCCTGTTCTGTAACCCTGCACACTCTTTGTTTGTCTAATCTTGAACGGGTTTGTGCTGAAAACAAAGTTTTGTTGTACTTGTGAAATTTCAATAAAGACCTATTTATCTATGGTGTGGGGTTGTTTTTCCAGGAGTTGGGCTTGGCCCCCTTAGTTCCAGTGAAAGGAAATTTGAATGCTCCAGGATACCAAAACATTTTGGACAATTCCATGCTACCAACCTTGTGGGAACAGTTTGGAGCGGGCCCCTTCCTCTTCCAACATGACTGCGCAGCAGTGCACTAAGCAAAGTCCATAAATACATGAATGACAGTCTGGTGTGGGTGAACTTGACTGGCCTGCACAGAGTCCTGACCTGAACCTGATAGAACGCCTTTTGGGATGAATTAGAACGGAGACAGAGCCAGGCCTTCTCGACCTCACCAATGCGCTTTTGGAAGAATGGTGGTAAAATTCCTATAAACACACTCCGCAACCTTGTGGACAGCCTTACAGAAAAGTTGAAGCTGTAATAGCTGCAAAAGGTGGACCCACGTCATATTGAACCCTATTGGTTAGGAATGGGATGGCAGGTGCCTTGGCCGATTACTTTTGGCAATATAGTGTATGTAAGAGAGACTAGTCTCCAAAATAACCCTCATGGAGACACACTTGAAATGTGGGTTGTTGATGAGCCTTTTGTTCGCTTGTTGTCTCTCTGGGGCCATTCAGGAACGCAACTGTCCGTGGTTTTATTTGATGTCTTTTTTTTTCCCCTCTCTAATTCATTATGATTAAAATTTTTTTTTTTTTTTATTTAAAACATGTTTTTTTTTTTTCTTTCTTGTTACTTTTTGGAAGAGCATTTGATTTATTTTCAAACATTCCAGTGGATTGTTAACGACTAACATGTATTTAAATATATTTTTTAAAATACATTTTAATCTATTTTTATTTGTAAATTATTTTTTCCTTTTTTCTTCCTTTCTAATTTGTGATTTTTTAATGCATTTTTCTTAAAAAAAATTTTTTATTATTAATTATGACTTGTTTTATCTCTTTTTCCAAGATATTTATTTAAAATGTTTTATTTATTTTGTTGTTACTTGTTGGAATAACATTTGATATATTTTTGAGCATTCCTGTCAATTGTTCATGACTAAAATGTATTAATTTTTTTTTAATATGTCCATCCATCCATTTTCTACCGCTTATTCCCTTTTGGGGTCGCTGGCGCCTATCTCAGCTACAATCGGGCGGAAGGCGGGGCATCACAGGGCCAACACAGATAGACAGACAACATTCACACTCACATTCACACACTAGGGCCAATTTAGTGTTGCCAATCAACCTATCCCCAGGTGCATGTCTTTGGAGGTGGGAGGGGCCTATCCCCAGGTGCATGTCTTTGGAAGTGGGAGGAAGCCGGAGTACCCGGAGGGAACCCACGCATTCACGGGGAGAACATGCAAACTCCACACAGAAAAATCTGTATATTTTTTTATTTATTTTAAATCAAGTTTTTTTTCTATTTTTTTTTTACTTGTTGGAGGAGAGAAGAGCATTTGATTTATTTCCCGTGAATTGTTTGACTACAATGCTTGTGTTTTTTTTTGTTTTGTTTTTTTTAAATCAATTTATTTACATTTTAAATCAAGTTATTAATTTATTTGTTACATATTGGAAGAACATTTATTTAATTTTTGAGCATTCCTGTGAATTCATGACAAAAATGTATAGGATTTAAAAAAAAATACATTTTAAGATATTTATTGTTTTTTTTGTTACTTGTATTTGACTATTCCTGTCAATTGTGACTAAAAACCCAATGAAATAAATAAATCCTGATTTGACTTTAGATTAAACTGTTACAAGTTTTAAGCAAATAAAAGGTACCAACGTAAAACTTGAAAAAATTCAGTTTGACATTTTGACAATAAAATTCCATTTTTGCCCCCCTCCAACCAAAAAGGAAAAATATTTTAAATTGCTCAAGTAACGAATGAGTTATGTATTTTGTCCGTGCCCAAAAGCAGCATAAAAAGATGGCAGGTGTGTATTTAGTCTTTTTATTTTCATGTTCATACATCATTATGGGGACCTGTGAGGATGAAGAGAAAACACCATCATGCTTTTTAATTTGTGGGCTGGATTATTGGGGCTTTCACATTAAATTGAAATATGTAACAACAAAAAATAAAAAATACTACTACTAATATATATCTTGTAAAAAAATATGAAAACTCACTGTTGATGCAGCCAACAACGCAGTCGCCTTCTGTGGTAGAGCACACTTGTGTCACACACAGGAAGTAGATCTAAGGACGGACTAGGGTAAGTGCATGTTTAAATGCAACACAGGAAGTAGGGATAAGGATGGACTATATTAAGTGCATGATAAATGTGACAAGTGAAGTGAAGTGAATTATATTTATATAGCGCTTTTCTGTAGTGACTCAAAGCGCTTTACATAGTGACACCCAATATCTAAGTTACATTTAAACCAGTGTGGGTGGCACTGGGGGCAGGTGGGTAAAGTGTCTTGCCCAATGACACAACGGCAGTGACTAGGATGGCACAAGCGGGAATCGAACCTGCAACCCTCAAGTTGCCGACACGGCCACTCTACCAACCGAGGTATGCCGCCCCAGTAGATGGACTTTAATAATTGCATGTATAAATGTGACAGAGGAAGTAGAGGGACTACTGAATAATAAGTGCATGTATAAATGTGACACAGGAAGTAGAGATAAGGATCGACTATAATAAGTGCATGTATGAATGTGACACAGGACGTAGATCTAAGAATGGACTATAGTAAGTGCATGTTTACAGGAAGTAGATGGTGCATGTATAAATGTGACACAGGAAGTGGCTCTAATGACGGACTATAATAAGTGCAAGTTTAAATGTGACACAGGAAGTAGCTCCAAGGACGGACTATAACGAGTGCATGTATAAATGTGACAGGAAGTGCATGTTTAATTGTGACACAGGAAGTGAAGTGAATTTTATTTATATAGCGCTTTTCTGTAGTGACTCAAAGCGCTTTACATAGTGACACCCAATATCTAAGTTACATTTAAACCAGTGTGGGTGGCACTGGGGGCAGGTGGGTAAAGTGTCTTGCCCAATGACACAACGGCAGTAACTAGGATGGCACAAGCGGGAATCGAACCTGCAACCCTCAAGTTGCTGACACGGCCACTCTACCAACCGAGGTATGCCGCCCCAGTAGATGGACTTTAATAATTGCATGTATAAATGTGACACAGGAAGTAGAGGGATTACTGAATAATAAGTGCATGTATAAATGTGACACAGGAAGTAGAGATAAGGATCGACTATAATGAGTGCATGTATGAATGTGACACAGGATGTAGATCTAAGAATGGACTATAGTAAGTGCATGTTTACAGGAAGTAGATGGTGCATGTATAAATGTGACACAGGAAGTACAGATAAGGATCGACTATAATAAGTGCATGTATGAATGTGACACAGGACGTAGATCTAAGAATGGACTATAGTAAGTGCATGTTTACAGGAAGTAGATGGTGCATGTATAAATGTGACACAGGAAGTGGCTCTAATGACGGACTATAATAAGTGCAAGTTTAAATGTGACACAGGAAGTAGCTCCAAGGACGGACTATAACGAGTGCATGTATAAATGTGACAGGAAGTGCATGTTTAATTGTGACACAGGAAGTGAAGTGAATTATATTTATATAGCGCTTTTCTGTAGTGACTCAAAGCGCTTTACATAGTGACACCCAATATCTAAGTTACATTTAAACCAGTGTGGGTGGCACTGGGGGCAGGTGGGTAAAGTGTCTTGCCCAATGACACAACGGCAGTAACTAGGATGGCACAAGCGGGAATCGAACCTGCAACCCTCAAGTTGCCGACACGGCCACTCTACCAACCGAGGTATGCCGCCCCAGTAGATGGACTTTAATAATTGCATGTATAAATGTGACACAGGAAGTAGAGGGACTACTGAATAATAAGTGCATGTATAAATGTGACACAGGAAGTAGAGATAAGGATCGACTATAATAAGTGCATGTATGAATGTGACACAGGACGTAGATCTAAGAATGGACTATAGTAAGTGCATGTTTACAGGAAGTAGATGGTGCATGTATAAATGTGACACAGGAAGTGGCTCTAATGACGGACTATAATAAGTGCAAGTTTAAATGTGACACAGGAAGTAGCTCCAAGGACGGACTATAACGAGTGCATGTATAAATGTGACAGGAAGTGCATGTTTAATTGTGACACAGGAAGTAGATGGACTACTGTATAAGTTCATGTATTAATTGTAACACAGGAAGTGGATGAACTACAAACCCCTTTTCCATATGAGTTGGAAAAATGTGTTAGATGTAAATATAAACAGAATACAATGATTTGCAAATCATTTTCAACCCATATTCAGTTGAATATGCTACAAAGACAACATATTTGATGTTCAAACTCATAAACTTGATTTTTTTTTACAAATAACAATTAACCTAGAATTTCATGGCTGCAACACGTGACAAAGTAGTTGGGAAAGGTGGCAATAAATACTGATAAAGCTGAATGCTCATCAAACACTTATTTGGAACATCCCACAGGTGTGCAGGCTAATTGGGAACAGGTGGGTGCCATGATTGGGTATAAAAACAGCTTCCCAAAAAATGCTCAGTCTTTCACAAGAAAGGATGGGGCGAGGTACACCCCTTTGTCCACAACTGCGTGAGCAAATAGTCAAACAGTTTAAGAACAACGTTTCTCAAAGTGCAATTGCAAGAAATTTAGGGATTTCAACATCTACGCTCCATAATATCATCAAAAGGTTCGGAGAATCTGGAGAAATCACTCCACGTAAGCGGCATGGCCGGAAACCAACATTGAGTGACCGTGACCTTCGATCCCTCAGACAACACTGTATCAAAAAAACATCAATCTCTAAAAGGATATCACCATATGTGCTCAGGAACACTTCAGAAAACCACTGTCACTAAATACAGTTGGTCACTACATCTATTAGTCCAAGTTAAAGCTCTACTATGCAAAGCGAAAGCCATTTATCAACAACATCCAGAAACACTGGCAGCTTCTCTGGGCCCGAGATCATCTAAGATGGACTGATGCAAAGTAGAAAAGTGTTCTGTGGTCTGACGAGTCCACATTTCAAATTGTTTTTGGAAATATTCGACATTGTGTCATCCGCACCAAAGGGGAAGCGAACCATCCAGACTGTTATCGACGCAAAGTTCAAAAGCCAGCATGTGTGATGGTATGGGGTGCATTAGTGCCCAAGGCATGGGTAACTTTCACATCTGTGAAGGCACCATTAATGCTGAAAGGTACATACAGGTTTTGGAGCAACATATGCTGCCATCTAGGCGCCGTCTTTTTCATGGACGCCCCTGCTTATTTCAGCAAGACAATGCCAAGCCACATTCAGCACGTGTTACAACAGCGTGGCTTTGTAAAAAAGTATTGCGGGTACTTTCCTGGCCCGCCTGCAGTCCAGACCTGTCTCCCATGGAAAATGTGTGGCACATTATGAAGCGTAAAATACGACAGCGGAGACCCCGGACTGTTGAACGACTGAAGCTCTACATAAAACAAGAAAGGGAAAGAATTCCACTTTCAAAGCTTCAACATTTAGTTTCCTCAGTTCCCAAACGTTTATTGAGTGTTGTTAAAAGAAAAGGTGATGTAACACAGTGGTGAACATGCCCTTTCCCAACTACTTTGGCACGTGTTGCAGCTATGAAATTCTAAGTTAATTATTATTTGTAAAAAAATAAATAAAGTTTATGAGTTTGAACATCAAATATGTTGTTTTTGTAGTGCATTCAATTGAAATTGGGTTGAAAAGGATTTGCAAATTATTGTATTCCGTTTATATTTACATATAACAATTTCGCACCTCATATGGAAACGGGGTTTGTATAATAAGTGCATGTATGAATGTGACACAGGAAGTAGATGGACTACTGTATGAAAAGTGCAGGTATAAAAGTGAACATGGTGAAGGTACCTCAGGGTCCTCCAAGTGAGACAGGTTGCCGTAGTTGAGAGAAGAAGTGTGCAGGAAGTGAGAGACCGAGATCCTCCGGGTGTGGCGAGGGTTGCCGTGTGGGGAAGGAAGCAGCTGAGAATCACCGCGGCCGGGACAGCTTGATAAAAAGGAAGACAAATTTAATCCTTTCTCGAAAAGTGGGACCGGGCCCGACTCCTCCACCACATACCCGTCATAGACCAGCGCGGGCTGGGTGGATGCACCTCGGGTGTAGGCCAGGCAGGAGTGAACCAGCAGCTGCAGACCAGGATCCTGGGGCTCCAGCAGTCCCACCTCCAGGTAGACCCGCCTTCCTTGCAGGGAGCTGAGCGGCAGGCGGGCCTCAGGGTGGTAGCTCCCAAAGGACTCGTCTAAGAGGAAGTCATAAAGTCCTTGAGACATCAAACATCTCTTGGCCACTTGGAACTCCAAGTAGTTGGTGTGGTAGCAACAATTCATTGGATTAGGCTTGTGACGCGGTAAATGGAACGACGCGGACACGTTTGTTACTGGATACTTTCTAATAATGGAGACATTGTATGTGTATCTTGTCACAACTTGGCTTGGACATGGATTGTTTCTTCGATGCAGATGAGGATCAACACGAGCGAGGCATGGACGTGAGTACATAGTTGTTTATTATAGAATATATACAAAACAGGGAAAACAAAAACACTTGCTCAATGGCATGAAATACAATTTAACTATAAACTTAAACAGCACGATGGCAAGACTAAAGACATGAAACAAAAGAGTGCACTGTGGCATAAACACAAAACTTACGTGGATCAAAATGAACAGCGTGGCAAGGCATGAAGCAGACAAACGAGGGCGTGAAGAAGGTGCAGCATGGGTAGCGTGCGTACGAGTGTGAAGATCCCAGAACGAAGACAAGAAAAAGAGGGACTTAAATAGCTATGATCATTAGTGAAAACAGGTGTGAGGCGGAGAACAGGGACGTGGCAGGTGAAAACTAAGGAGTTGGCATGGAAACAAACAAAACCAGGAAGTGCAAAACGTGACTGAATGTCCAAAAACTAAACATAGCATGACCAAAACCAAAACAGAACTTACAGGCGTGACATATCTATAATTATTTGTTTGCATCCGCATTGTTTACAGTCAAGTGAGGCTCTACTTTTCAACAAAAAAAAATGGGCGA